>NW_016805186.1:1328907-1499573 GCF_001698545.2 Rhinopithecus bieti | reverse complement strand
CCCCGCCGCTGCCCGGCGCCCCCCGCGCCCCCCGCGCCCCTCCACTTGCACCTTCTCCCGGGGCGCCGGCGGCCTCGGCTGCCCCCGCAGCTTCCCTCCAAGGCCCCGCCGCCCTTTCTCAGCTTTCCTCGCAGCTTCTTCTCCATCCGCGCGGCCTTGCCAGGACCCTCCAAGCCGACTCCTCGGCCTTCTACGCGTTCTCCTCCAGGCTGGCTCCCAGGGGCGCCCGTCCAGGTCCGGGACTCACATGCCCAGTCCTCACGCAGAGCCCGGTCCCCGCACCGAGGCGCAGAGCCGGGGGCGCGATGCCGTTCTCCGCGGGAGCCTAGGTCGGACTCTCACTCTGCCCCGGATTTTCCGCGTTCTAGGAGCGCGTGGCATCGGCGGTCAGGTGGGTCATCTGGGCTCTCCCACCCGGACCACCCGCCCCTGGGAACGGATGCGACAATGGACCCGAAGCACCTGCACACTGTGACACTCACACTTGCCAGACGGCTCTTCCTCAAGGGTCACACTGAGTATCTGCTTTCAGAGTTTCCTATTTTCTAGGGGAAAAAAATCCCTATCTGTGCATTAAAAATGCAGACCAAAACGTATTTTCCACCTCTCCCCTCTGTTCACTCGGCTTCGGCTTAGCATTTTCCCAAGCTGTGCTTCTTGGAGCACGAGTGCCCTTGAGATGTGAGTAGATGCCCCATGAGAAAAGTCAAGTTCAGGAATATCCCTTCCTCGAGGTTAGACTGTGCCCTCTCCAGTGAAAGGTCCTGGGAGGCGTAACCTTTTTAAACCAGTTTTCCAACTGACTGAGCCACAGGTCTTGTTCTCCTCCATGGCACACTCTAAAATTCCTGGGGACCACTAGGGTCCCACGCAACAGAGGTAGGAACCCTGCTCTAGGCAAGTCGACCACTTGCCATTCCGTCTCGGAGAGGTTGTCCTCGAGTTCTTGCCACCAGGATCCCCTAGTAAGGGCATCCCTGATCCTCTTCCTTCCAAAGCCTGGCTGTTCCCCGTTTCCTTCTATTCTATGAGCTACGCAGAATGGTTCTGGTAAACCCAACTTTCTGAGTCAGGTTGTCCAAAGGAAGTTCTGTTTCTTGCAACTAAAAGACTGACACAGACCGGCAGACAAAAAGTCAGTGAACGAATTACCTTTCCAAACTAGAAATTTCCCACATTCACCTTAGCATTGGAATGGGTGAGTATAGGCCATATACATTGTGTGATGTATTCACACATACTGCACAGCAACAGGAATAAACTATCTTCAACCTTAGGCAATGATGTGGGTGAATTACACAAATACAGTTTGTGAAAACACAGTGAGCTAGAACCATTTTGAATTCATTTATAAGAAGGGAAAAGCCAGCAAAACTAACCTATGTTGTTAGAAGTTAGGATGGGGAGCCGGGCACGGTGGCTCATGCCTGTAATCCCAGCACTTCGGGAGGCCAAAGTGGGTGGATCACGAGATCAGGAGATTGAGACCATCCTGGCTAACATGGTGAAACCCCGTCTCTACTAAAAATACAAACAATTAGCTGGGCATGGTGGCACGCGACTGTAATCCCAGCTACTTGGGAGGCTGAGGCAGGAGAACTGCTTGAACCCAGGAGGTGGAGGTTGCAGTGAGCTGAGATTGTGCCACTGCACTCCCACCTGGGTGACAGAGCAAGACTCCATCTCAAAAAAAAAAAAAAAAAAAAAAAAGGATGGTACAGTTAGAATAAGTTAGTTAAGATAAGAAGTTAGGATACAGGTATACAGATGAAAAAGAGGGAATACAAGAAGGCTTCCAGCTGCCCTTACCACTCTGGTCTGCGTGCTGGTTTCCTGGATGTGTCCAGTCTGTGAATAGTCATGAGCTCTAACCTTAGGATAGATGTGATTTTCTGAATGTATGTTGTACTCCAACAAAAAGTTTCGGAGGTGGGTGTCAGAAGAGATTGTTTCCCCACTGAGGGATTACTTTTGCAAAATCACCCAAAGGAAACGTGTTGATTTCAGGACCAATAGAAATCGAATGATACACCAAGTTGTCTTAGCTTACCTCACGTCTGTTTGGTTCTCATATTTATCTAAACATCTGCATGCACGATCTTTACATTGCCGCACATGTCAAAGAGTCATTCTGTATTGATCATGGGTTTTTTTGTTTTGTTTTTTTCTACTGATTTTATGCTGCTTCATCCTTGGGGCCTTGTGGACTTAGGAAGGAACTGCCCCTCCCAGAGTTAGCTGACTCCTCCAGAGAGCAAACGACTGGCTGTTGGGCATGCCATTGCTTTGCAAGCTGAGCAGTCCAGAGCCCAGACACCAGCCACCTCCTCTATTTGTCTTTTACACTTCCAGAAGGCAGCCTTCCTCTGCCCCAATCCCAGTGAGAGGTAAAGCCAGCTGAACTTCCTGGGCCCAGTGGGGACTTGGAGACATTTTCTGTCTTACAAGAGGATTGTAAAATGCACCAGTCAGCACTCTGTAGTTAGGATTGTAAAACGCACCCATCAGCGCTCCATGGGTAGCTAGAGGTTTGTAAAATGCGCCAATCAGTGCTCTGTAAAAACACACCAATCAGCGCTCTGTAGCTGGCTAAAAATGGACCAATCAGCACCCTGTCAAGTGGACCAATCAGCACTCTGTAAAATGGACCAATCAGCAGGATATGGGCGGGGCAAATAAGGGAGTAAGCTCTGGCCACTCCAGTCAGCCAGCGGTGGCAACCATTGGGGTTCCTCTCTGAGCTGTGCAAGCTGTGTTCTTTGGCTTTTCACAGTAAATCGTGGCGTTGCTCACTCTTTGGGTCGTGCCATCTTTAAGAGCTGTAATACGTTCACGCCTATAATCCCAGCACTGTGGGAGGCCGAAGCGGGCAGGCGATTGGGACCATCCGGGCTAACACGGTGAAACCCCGTCTCTACTAAAAATACGAAAAACTAGCCGGGCGAGGTGGCGGCGCCTGTGGTCCCAGCTACTCGGGAGGCTGAGGCGGGAGAATGGCGGGAACCCGGGAGGCGGAGCTTGCAGTGAACCGACATCGCGCCACTGCTCTCCAGCCTGGGCGACAGAGCGAGACTCCGTCTCAAAAAAAATTTTAAAAAGAAAATAAAAAAAGGTTGTAACACACCGCGAGGGCCCGCAGCTCCAGCGAGACCACAGACCCACCGGAAGGAACAAGCTCCGGACACACCAGGACAGCTCGGGCCGCAGGGCAGCCCAGGGCACACCTCATGTATTCAAGCCAGCGGATCCTCAAGCTTCTGAGCCTTCATTCCTTCCGGGGAAACCGAACCGCAGGGAGGCCTTTGTCCCCTCCCTGGTGCCTCCGGACAGGCCCTGGTGCTGGCCGCGCCCCCTGCTTCCAGGGATCTGCGAGTATGAAAGCATCTTCCTTCAGGACAGCCATCTCGGTGTCCCCGCGTCTTCCCAAACCTGATTAAATAACAAGTCCCGGACACATTTTAAAGCCTACATTCATGTCACAGTTTCCAAAGCACCTGCTGTGTGTCGTGCACTGTTTTCGGTGCTGGGCTAGAGCCGTGTCCACGCAAACAAGACGCTGTGCTCTAGGAGCCCGCTGCGGGATGGAGAGAGAAATTCAGGGAAAAGGAAGATTTCCAGAGAGAGTGAAGTGGTGCGAGTGCAGTGCACCAGGGCGGGTTGTTTTGTTTTGTTACTTTGGGCTTCGGTTTTTTGTTTGTTTGTTCGTTTGTTTGTTTGTTTGTTTTTGAGACGGAGTCTCGCTCTGTCGCCCAGGCTGGAGTGCAGTGGCCGGATCTCAGCTCACTGCAAGCTCCGCCTCCCGGGTTCCCGCCATTCTCCTGCCTCAGCCTCCCGAGTAGCTGGGACTACAGGCGCCGCCACCTCGCCCGGCTAGTTTTTTGTATTTTAGTAGAGACGGGGTTTCACCATGTTAGCCAGGATGGTCTCCATCTCCTGACCTCGTGATCCGCCCGCCTCGGCCTCCCAAAATGCTGGGATTACAGGCTTGAGCCACCGCACCCGGTTGGGGGGTTGTTTTTTAAGGAACAGTGGTCAGGAAAGGTCTCCCTAAGGAGGTGATGCTTCAGCCGCAGTCCGAATTGTTACTCATATACCAAGGGCACCCAGAGGTCTGTGCTCGGGGCCTCCAGGCATCCAAAGTAACCAACATGATGTATCTGCCACTGGTGCTCAGCCAGAACAAACTCTGTCCCTTTCCCAACAAGCAAAGTAGGGCTTCCATCCAAGAGAAAATCATTTCCCGGCATCAGCAAAGTCCACAGCCTGCTCCAATCAAGTTGCTTTCCAAATGCTATAAAGTCAGGGCGCCCAAGCACCAGGATCCAGGCGCTGGGGTGGCAGCATGCCAGCGCCCTGAAGGCAGCGCCAGCTTGCATGTGTGTTTACATACTGTTTGCAAATAAAGAGTAAGTGGGCAGATCCCTGAGCCCTCGTCACTTCCCACCATCCCTGGGGACCCGCTGCCTAGTCCAGCTTAGCAGGAACACAAGCTTGACCCTGGGCACTGCAGACTTGACCCTACCACCACAGGCCTGGTCTGGGAGCCCTCCTGCTTGCTGGGCACATCCTGAGTGACCGTCCTGCGTCCGTGTGAACAGCACACAGACATTCCCACCCCTTCTTTAAAAAATTTAGATCCCTCTGACTTTGGACAACATTGCAGTCAAGAAAAGTAGAACAATTTAAATCACAAGCCCTCAACCTATGGGTGGCATGTCATGAGTCACTGGCATAGCATGGGTCAGTCTCTAAGCCCATCAAGCAGGGAACGGAAAGTGCTTCCATATCTCCCTTCCTCAAAGCTTCCAGGCTGTGGCTGGGGATCCCCCGTCCGGCCGCTTCACCTTCCACACTGGAACGTTCCACACTCACTCTGAACCCCAAGGCCAGCACCCCACACACCTCCATCAGGAAAAGGCCAGGCACCCCAGATCTGAAAAGCCACTCCCATGCCTTCCACTGGAAACCCAGGAAAGAGCAGCTCCATTCATGTGGGGCAGCTGCCACTGGGCCAGGCAGAATCAGCTCTACAAAAGGAAACCATCCTCAGCGCCTTCCTCCGCATCCTCTTCCGCAGCCTCCTTGCGCCTCACCGTCTATGTCAGTGACGGATCCTCAAGGAGCATCTCCTAGGAACCCGGCATGAGCTGGCTGGAGGGCCGAGGCTGACTCATTTACCTTTGCCTTGATCCAGAGTTTGCCTCCCACCACACACCTCCCTGGCGCACCTGCTTCTTGGGTGTTCATTCAGACGCAGCCTCCGCTTTGGTGGGTGTCCTCCAGGAGCCCTTTCATCTACCAGGAATGTCACACTCCAGAGCCACAAAAACTTGAAGCCACCCCTCACACCTGTGGCAACTGAGAACCAGTTGGTGCCTCACCAGGAGCCTGGAGCTGGCAAAGCTGGGGAGGGATTATGTGGGCCCAGATGCAACGCTGGCCATCTCCGACATGCCATTGTCCTCTACAAACCCCACCTAGCACTTCATGCTCTGTGAAAGGTCTGTTCCCTTGTATGTAGGTCAAATTTCAAATTCTCCAGGCTCCCAGCTGGCTTAGAAATGTCAACAATGACTCTTTCTACTTACCAAGCATTTTCTAGTTCCCCACTGGAGCAGGAGCCCCCACAGAGGCACGGCCCAGACTCGTTTAATGTCAAACCCAGGCCTCCAGGCTCGTGTGTTGGTGATTTAGCAGCCTGTACCAGAGGCATCTCCTTGGAGCAAAGCTTTCATGGAAAGTGCTTAAATCCTATAAATGTAATGTAGTTGCTTCTCTACCAAATTATAATATTCATTTGTTTGTGTAAACCTGCCAGTCACCAGTCAAAAATATGAACCACAAGAAACTTTCCATTAGGATTTAGGCCATCATTGTTTCCAGTTTGAATCTGACATATTATACCTGAGAGGATTGCAGGAAACCATAAATGATTCTGGGTTTTGTTTTGTTTTGTTTTGTTTTGTTTTGTTTTGAGATGGAGTTTTATACTTGTTGCCCAGGCTGGAGTGCAATGGTGTGGTCTTGGCTCACTGCAACCTCCACCTCTCAGGTTCAAGAGATTCTCATGCTTCAGCCTCCCAGTAGTTGAGATGACAGGCACACGCCACCACGCCTGGCTAATTTTTTGCATTTTCAGTAGAGACGGGTTTTCACCATGTTGGCCAGGCTGGTCTCGGACTCCTGACGTCAGGTGATCCGCCTGCCTTGGCCTCCCAAAGTGCTGGAATTACAGGCGTGAACCACCATGTCTGGCCATAAATGATTCGCAAATTCTACATTGGGTCTATGTGTAATAAAGGTTTTTTGCTGTTTACAAAACAAAAAGTAAAACCCAAAGTCATCACCCCCAGGAGGCTGGGATCCGGGTGCCCAGGAAAGAAGAGCTACGTCTTGGAAGAACACTATCCCTTCTGTTTCTATCCATGAAATAAAAGGAGATGCTCCTTTCTGTTTGCAGTTGTCATCTGGCAGATTTTTGAGAAACAGCTTATTTAGGAGATTCCACACTCGATTCAAATCCAGACGCCCAGTGCAGAATCTGGGCTGTGCCCGGTCAAAGGCAGAGGTGATTTCACTGCGGAATGGAGGAAAGCAAACTGGTACTCAGAAGGCCAGGAGGACCATCACCTGCCTGGTGCAGGGACGTCAACTGCAAATGAAGGGCTCATTGTCTACACCAGGATTTATGTGAGTGAGCAGCCAAGGTGCTCCGGGTGGCTGCCAGCTCTGAGCCCCCTGCTCTCCGGTCACTGGGAAACTCATCAGAAACCTGGCCTGGGAAGATGCTGCCGTTCTCCCAGGCTGAAAGAAGGTACGTTCGTCTTCTCAGGCATGAAGGCAAGCGCTCTGTGCTCCCATCTCAACGCTGCACGCACTCAGGGTAGGGACAGGATGGGGTCCGGCTGACGTTCGCCAGAGTGTTCACCTTGGGCCCTCTTGTCTGATGCCACCAGCACCTGTGCAGATTTTGAAGGACACCTGTATTGCTCTGGTTTGCAAATGTGGATGTCGGAGGAAGCTATAAGTGTAGGTGGAAGACACAAACACATTGCAAGTGACTGGAGGACCCTCCAGGCATCCCTTGAGAAGAGCCAGGGAGCCCACTTGCCTAAAGCTTCCCTCTCAGTGCCCATCAAAGTGCCTGAACTCTTGCTTTTACGGCTTCTTAAATTTGCAAAGGAAGCTGGTGTGGGATGATCTGTGATAGTGATGCTTAGACATTCAGGGAAGGCTTCCTGGGGGAGGCGGTCTTTGACAAACAAGCAAGAGCATTACGAGCAAAAGGGCAGCGAGTGAGATGTAGAGGCTTCGGGCTGCAGCTGGCTCCCCACAAGCAGCAGCTGGGGCTGCACACTCCATGAAGCTGGTGGGAGCCCTGCCCCTTCTGAGTTTGGGTGGGAGTTTCCCGGGTGCCACTGCAGCTGCCCAAGCTGCAGCTGTGGACAGGGGCCCCACCCTCCTACATGGGGCTACAGCCACCCAAACTGTGGCTGTGGACCGGAGCCTCTCTGTGCTCTTGGAAGGAGCCAGGAGCAGGCAGGATCTGCCCTCCTGCATGAAGCTGCAACCATGTGACCCATTGCTGCAGACCTGGGCCACTCGCACCATGGAGCAGGCAGGAGCCAGGGACAAGTGGGAGCCCTGCCCCTTCTGAGATGGTGAGGGGAGAGGTCCCTGGGTACAGTCGCCACTGCCCTCCCAGGCACAGGACCTGGGCATCTCTGTAGCCTGCATTCTTGGGGGCCTGGGAAGGACTCCCCCATCTCCCCCACCACACCCCCATCCCTGCAGGCTCAGGGGTGTCTGATCCCACTGCCTGTCCTCTCTCCTCTCCCAACACCTGCTCAGATCTCCAAGCAGGATTGGTGCTGAGCCCGGGGCCATGAATTGCAGCAGGAGGCAGACAGATTCCTGGGCAGAAGGGGGTGGGTCCCAGTAAGACCCCTCCTTCAGGCCAGGGAGGGCCTGAAGACTAGGGGCTGGGCCACTAGTCCCGATGACCAGAATGGAGATTCATGGTGCCTCTTCTGAGCCCGCCCCTGGCTGCCCATGGACCAATTAGCAGGCACTTCCTCCCCTCATGGATCAATTAGCAGGCACTTCCTCCCCTCTGAGGCCATAAAAGCCTGGTGCTCAGCCAAGGTAAACGATGGCCAGAGACTGAAGATGGCAGGGAGAGGCTGGGGTGGTCAGTCAAGGAGAGGAGCTACCCTCTCCACTGACAGCTTCAGAGATCTGCAGAGAGGGTGGGGCAACCTGCCAGGCAGAGAGGAGCTACCCTGTCCAGGGACTCCTTTCTGCTGAGAGCTGAACACTCGACAGAATGCCCTGCCTGCCTCCTGAGGGGAGCTCTCCACTGTGGTCTCCTCTGAGCTGTTCGAACACTCAGTGAACTCCTTTGCATCATCTTCGCCCTTCACTTGCTGCGTACCTCAGTGTCCTCATTCTTCCTGGATGTAGGAACACTGGACAAGATAGGTAACAGGTTAAGCTTGCTCTAGAAAGATCACTGTGGCCAGAGGTTAGGAGATGGGTTGAGGAGGTGGGAGAGTGGAGCAGCAAACCCGTGAGGAACCCAGGAGAAGCTGAGCCAGGGTAGTGAGTCTGGAAGCATCTGTGATGTGCAGTGAAAGACTCCTTTTGTTTCCAATCCTTCTTAGACTGAAACTTTTGGAAAATAAATTACCAGACAAATACAACTTTAAAAGACATACAAAATACAAGTCCCATTTTTTTTCAAAGATTTTTGTTTTAATTGGGGTAAGATAACATACATTTACCATCCCAAACATATTTAAGTGCACATTCCAGTAATATGCACTCACACTGCCACGCTGCTAGTCTCCAGAACGCTTTCCTTTGGCAAAACCGAAACTACCCATTTAACAGCAGCCTCCCACTTCCCACCCCAGCCCCCGGCAACCACCCCTCTACTTTTCCCGCCCCCAGCCCCCAGCAACCACCCTTCTACTTTCTGTCCCTATGAATCTGACAACTCTAGGTATCTAACATAATTGGAAGTACACAGTATTTGTCCCTTCGTGTCTGGCTTGTTACTTAGCATAATGTCCTCAAGGTTCATCCATGTTGTAGCGTGTTTTGGAAAATCCTTCCTTTTTAAGGCTGCATAATATTCCACATTTTATTTCTCCATTCATCCACTGATGGACACTTGGGTTGTCCACATCGTAAGTGTTCGTGCTGCTCTGAATTTGCGTGTCAATATCTCTTCCAGCGCCTGCTTGCCATGCCTCGGCCACATACCCAGAAGTGGAATTGCTGGATCACGTGGTAACTCTAGTTTTCATTTCTTGAATCACTATACTGTTCTCCACGGAGACTGCACCATTTTACATTTCCACTGACAGTGCACAAGGCACAAGGGTTCCAATTTCTCACATCCTTGCCAATATGCAGATTAGTTGATGTCTTTTTCCCAGTAGCCATCCTAATGGGTATGAGGTGAAGCCCCATTTTTTTTTTTAATTATTAGACTCAAAAGATATAAAGTTACCCTGTCAGATTTCTGTAGTAGTTTAAAATGCTTACTCTCACCTTCTACACTTACCTCACTGCAGACCAACATCAAACACTTCTGGAGCTGGCCAGCCCTTAGGTAGCATGGCCTGGCAGTGCCCATCCCTGTGCGTGGAGAGGAAGAGCAGCCGGAGCTGCTCTTGTCACCTGCACGCATGGATAGTGTGATCAACACAGCAGCCCCAGGAGGTACCTTTGGTATGATCTCCAGCCAACATGCGAGGAAACAGTGGCCCAAAGAGGCTGGGGACCTTGCCTGAGTCAGCAGGGAGGAGGGTGATGGAGGCGACAGTGAATGCCGCATACAGCCTCTGCCTATTTTTGATATTATTGTCTTGTTTTATTTTCCAAGATAAATTAACTGATTGGTCATATTTGGGGGAAGACAGAAGGCCCCCAGGTTCCGGCCTGAGTAAACAGGTGGAGAGAGATGCCATCCACCAAAGCAGGAAACACGGTCGGGGAGGGCATGGAGCCAGGCACATGTCTAGGTGGAAGTTCAAGTGATGTCCAAGTGGGAGCAGGGCCAGGGCAGTCGGGCAATAGTTTCTGAGCACCTGAACGAAGACTGGGCCAGAAGAGCAGGTGAGGAACGCTGGGTCAAGGATAAAGGATGAGTTTGGTGAGATCTCACAGATAGTCATAACATTCTAGAAAGAAGCAGAGGAATGAGGTGGTGGGGAGAAGGAGGAGCCAGAGGAGATGGGAAGAGATGGAGAGAGAGAAAGTACCAAAAGGAAAGAGATATCAACAGGTGTCCAGGATGGCACAGGGGCCACAAAGCAGAGGTAATCTAGTGTCTATGGATTTGGCCATGTGGTGGCCCTTGACGGCTGGAATGAGGGCAGAGCAGCTGGCATCATGGAAGCCAGGAAGGTGGAGGCTAGGCTGGCATGCGAGGGTAGGTGGGTGGTGGTGGGAAGGGGGGAAGAGTGCAGACCACTCTTTCTAGAAGCTCCCAGGAGACAGGGCAGTCCCTGAAGGGTGGGTGTGAGGTTCTGGTGTGGAAGAGGGATGTTGGGCCAATGATGGATTATTATTTTGTTTTATCTTAAAAAAAAAAATAACTGGAGCAAAGTTGCATTTGTTTGTATCAGGCAGGGGAGGCAGGAAGGCAGAGCCAGTGGAAAGGTGAAAGACTGGGAAGGATCAGTGACGACTGCTGGAAGGATGTGGAAGGATCAAGCCCGAATAAAAGGAGAGCAGCCCCTCTTCCCCAAGGTGTGCGGGAAGACAGTCTACACTACAGGGTCGTGTGTGCGGGACGACAGTCTACGCTACGGGGTCGTGTGTGCGGGAAGACAGTCTACACTACAGAGTCGTGTGGGAGGAAGCACATTGCCACTGAGCAGGGCAGAGAGTGGTGTCTGGGCACTGGGAGAGAAGCGGGCTGTGGATGTGCCACCAGGAACAGCAGTGGGAGCCACCTGGGCCTGAAGAAGGCCAGAAGCAGAAGGAGCCCAGTGGGGCCAGAAAGCACGAATCCGCAAGGCCGCGTGGCCATCTGGGATTGGCCTCCATCAGGCCTCCATCAGGGCTTACCCTGCCCAGGGGCAGAAGCAGAGGTGTGGATGGCGAGCTTGCTGGAGTGAAGGTTTCACGAGGCAGCTCTGGCTACAGTTAAGGGGACAGGAAAGAAGGGTGACTGCTGTCATATGGGAGAAGAATGAAGTGAACTGTGGTGGTTTTGAAACGTGTCCACAGATTCCTTGATCTTCCTCTTTTCAAAAGGTGGAGTCTAATTCCCCTCACACTGAATGGGGACTGGACTTCACGATTTGCTTTAAATGAACAAAATGTAGCAGCAGTAACAATGTGTGACTTCTGATTCCAGATCATAAGCCTCCTTCTCAAACTTGTTCTGGAGGAAGCCAGCAGCCATGTCATAAGGAAGATATGGAGAGCCCACATGGGAAGGGACAGAGACCTCCTGCCCACAGTCGTGGAGATGAACCACCTTGGAGGCAGTTCCCCCAGCCCCAACACACAGATGACCACAGTCCTGGCTGATGTCTTCACTGCAACCTCACGAGAGACCCCCAAGCCACAACTTCCCAGCTGAGCCCACAGATGTGGTGTGAGATGATGTGCTTGTTGGCTTAAGCTGTTAGGGCTTTGGGGTGATTCGTTAGCAGCACTGGATAACTCCTGCACTGCCTAAGTGTGAGGGCAAAGAAGGTGGAGCATGGGGCGGGTCCCAAGTGAAGGTTGGGCAGGTGAGCCCTGGCAGAGGTGCAAGGGGCCGTGTGGTGGAGCGATTAGTGACTTGAGAAGAAAAGATTGAAGTGGGGCCAGAGGAAATGGAGGGATCACAGCACCAGAGGTCCCCATGGAAGTAAAGATGTGGACTGAAGTGTAGAGAAGAGAGTGGAGTTTCCTGTCTGAGAGAACGTTTCTGGGTGGATGCAGCTCAAGGTGTGGCAGAGTTTGGGGAGGGAGAGGGACAGTAAAGTCATGACCCCTGGACAGTGAAGCCAGCCAGGGTAGCCAGGGTGGCAGTGGGACTTGGCTTGGGGAGAAAGACCCACCTTCCAGTTCCTAAGGCCTCAACCTACGGGGAGTGGTGGGGACTAGAGATGACAGGTGGTAAAGGTGGCCTCTCGGGGTGGCTTGACCCTGCAGGGAGGTTTTCCCAGAAAGAGGAGGCATGGCTGCCTGTAAACACCCAAGAGAAGACTCCGAAGGCCAGCTCCACCCCTTCTGGCTGCAGAAGACAGGGAGTGAGGAGGGTCTCTGTCCCCAGGGCTGCACAGAGGATGGTGTGGCCAAGAGAGAGCAGGCCACAGTAGACAGGCAAGCGGCAGGACTGGTGCTGAGTCACTCCACAGTGTCGAATCTACTATCTGCAGGACGCCAGGGACACCAGAAAAAGATGTGGTCCAGGCTGGGCATGGTGGCTCACACCTGTAATCCCAGCACTTTGGGAGGCCAAGGCAGGAGGATCACCTGAGACCAGGAGTTCAAGACCAGCCTGGGCAGTATGGCAAGACCCATCTCTAATTAAAAAATAAAAAATAAAAAAAGACCTTGTCTAGAGGAGAAACAGGCAGCAAAGGCAGTAAAGCCCTCAGAGAAACTGGGTCTCCAAGAAACACAGTCCTGCTCACCCTCAGCCCCCCAACAATAGCTCTTTATTCCCTGGGGGCCTCCTAGCTGCAATGGCCGCCAGCCTCTGGGCTCTTCCTGCTCATGTCCTCATCCCCTTTATCTGGGCGTCACGTCCTCCCTGGGCACGACTCTTCCAGTGGAAGTGTCTGCTGCTGTGGTCATGAGACGTGAACTGGAGTCACTGCCCTCTCTGGGTCTGGCTTATCGGCTAGATCCTCTCTGCCCTTAGGTGAGTTTTCCCAGGAGGCCTTCGGTTCCTCATGTGAACCAATTCTCATGAAGGCCTGGCCTCCGATTCCAGGCAAGTCTGAATCTGAAGTGGTAGAGCTCACGGCCAGGCGCTGGTGCCCTCGGAGCTCTGTGTATCTCCCCTGAAGTCCTGGGATCTGTCCCTGTGTATTTAACCCCACTAAGGTTCCTAAGTCCAGACCTACCCACCAGGCCAAGGGCTTTCACAAGGACAATGGTGACTCCTGGGTGGTCCCTCCCCCCCAGCTCCCGTGTCGGTATGCGTGGCCCGTGGCCACACCCCATGGGGAGGCGACCAGAGCCACGGCATCTGCAGAGACATGAACACTACTCCATGGCAAAGCCAGCAAGAAACGCCTTCTGCAAACCACGCTAGAAGTGAAAGGAGACACGAGGCGTGCCCTCGGCCATCAGTTTTATCCCTTTGATTTTGCAGTTGTTTAATGTTGAGACAAGTCGACTTGAAGCTGTATAATACTGTATAATAAATGAATTCCAGCTTGAGCCTTAGCAGGGTTTGTTTGGCTTGAGGGAAGTCGTTTACGCTAATGGTCCCCCCCTCTGCAGAGCTGGATTTATATTATACAGAGTCTTGTCCATCATCTGGATGCCGCTGTAAACAAGATCATCTTTGTCTACCAGGAACGAGCCTGATGCCAATAACTTTAAATAAACATGAGCCCCAGGTTTGTATTTACATTGTCTGAGGTAACCGCTGGCGAGTTTGTCACGGCGCCGTCGGCCCCTCCCTGGCTGAGGTAGCATCGGCTTTCCCACTGACCTTGTTTTTAGAGGCCTCGCTCAGGGAAAGGATCTTACGTGTAGCCAATGAGCGCTGCGCCCCGGGCTGGGCTGCATTCTTTTGCACGGTTTTGGCGCTTTGTAGTTCTGTCAAGTTAGCATGGCTTCCTTTTGTACTGGATGGAGCAGGACATGGGTCCGGGGCAGGAGCTCAGACAGGAAATGACATCATAGACCTGAGCGCTCGATTCCCTCGATGGCAAGGCTGCAGGTGCCAGTGGGCTCCAAGGATTCGATTACTAATAGGGCTATGACTTAGCTGTATGGAGGCCATCCGTGTTGAATTGCATTCCATGTGGAAAATAAATAGAATTTTGCAGAAGTCTGAGTGTCCGTTGCAACTCCAAACTGAGGACCGAGCAACCACAGAAACATACAACTCTTCAAATAGTGATAAATGGTCTCCATGGAGGACTGAGGGGAAAAGCCATGCCCCCTGCCTCCACCGCTAATCTCCTCTGCAAAGAAAGCAAAAACTGGACAGGGTGTAAGATGCACATTCCCGTCCCTGGGCAGAAGCACACTGAATATAGCTTTGCAATAGCAACTATTTGGTTGCGATTCCAGGCTTCGGGTGCAGAACGTGGGAAACCCATTCCTAAGAGCAAATGGGCTGCTTATGAGGATCATTCTCATGAGGGCCGGTGCTGGGGAATGTTCCGTGAGGAGAAACCTAATCAGAGTGAGGTCTCTGATGACCCTGTTTGAGACTGTCAGAGGTCTGGAAGTTTCTCACATGTGATTCTTAAACCCTCTAACTGAGCTGAACAAATAGTAGTTTCATAATCAGAGCATCCGATATCACTTCATAACTGCGAACTGTATGGTGTTTGGACTAATTCTGCGCAAAATAATCGAGCTATTAGGCCAATTGGGAGGGTCGCAAAGGGTGGCAGTAAAGACTGTAGGACCTGGAGCCACACTGGGTAGGGACGAGCGTGGCTTTGCCTCTTTCTGTTTGAGTGAGACCTCAGGCAAGTCATTTAATCCACCTGTGACTCAGTTTCCTCTTCTGTATGGTAGGAGTAATAATAGTACTTAGCTCCTTGCCTATGGAGAGGATGGAATTCACTTTAGTGTGGCACATTGCAAGTGATTGTTGTGCTTCTTTGATGGCCCCTTCTTGACTAGTACGATGTGAACTCACAGCAGACATTCAAAATAGACCTAATAGAATAGTTGGGTCAGTGCAGGCTCAGTTGCAGAGAACAGAATTCACTCCTGCTAGTTTACATGAGTTGGGCTTAATTAGGCAAAATGACTGATAGAATTGATGGGAGGGCTAAAAAACCAACTTGAGGTTGAGCTTTCAGGGATGATTCCCAAACCTATTCAGTAGAAGCAAGCCACCAAGACGCAGCAGTCTCTTCTGTAATCAAGAAACAGTCGCGGCTGCTGCAGGCTCCAGAAATCACATGACCCAGCAAAACAGAGGCCCTCATGCCTTCTAGACAGATACCGTGAACTTGCCAAAAAACTGCAGACACTGACACCACTCCACTCTCACCTTCTAAATCTGTGACAAATATAACTGAGTGGCTAACTCCAACTCACACGCAAAAGCTCAAGTACAAGAATGTTTGGTGAAGTTGCTGAGCATCCCAGCCCCTAAGTATCAAGGAGATAAGCCAGAAGGTAGGTGAGACACAGGCTGAGCCCCAGCCGCCACGCCGCCACAGCGGTCAGGAAGCAAATGTCTACAGACAGGGAGACCAGAACAGGCCTCTCTCTTCCTATCCTCATCGTCCAAACACCTGTGGCCATGGATGAATTTCAGTGTGGTTCTACATGCTGTGTTCTTTTTTTTCTTTTTCTTTTTGTTTTGAGACAGAGTCTTGCTCTATTGCCCAGGCTGAAGTGTAGTGGTGCAATCTCAGCTCACTGCAACCTCTGCCTCCCGAGTTCAGGCAATTCTCATGCCTCAGCCTCCCGAGCAGCTGGGACTACAGGCATGTGCCACCACACCCAGCTAATTTTTTTATTTTTGGTAGAGATGGGGCTTCACCATATTGGCCAGGCTGGTCTCGAACTCCTGACCTCGTGATCCACCTGCCTCAGCCTCCCAAAGTGCTGGGATTACAGGTGTGAGCCATGGTGCCTGGCCAATGCTGTGTTCTTTTAGACTCGTACTGTAGAGAGTACTAGCAGATTCCAGAAGTTTCTAGAGACGAAAAATGGAAAATACTAGCAGAGACGAAGTGGATATTGCTGGACATCTGCAAATATTGAAGGAGGGTAGATTTTTTTTGACGATCAAAAAATTCCGAAAAGTCTTTTGTTATTCAACCAATGTCAGTTTTTGTTCAATTTAGACCATTTGTTTAGCAAACTGAAGTTTGCTGTTATTTCCCCCAGTTTGGAGAAATTTAAGAAGTCGGAAGGCAAAGATGACCGTGAGAAATCTGTTCTGAAATTGTCTGGCCAATTCCGCAAATTCATCAAGATAAAGATTGACAAAACTAAGCAAGGGTCCCTTGACTCAACTCCCTGCTAGGGACCCACTTAGGTGTACAAGTGGGTAAAACGGCCAGGGAGTGGTGGAGCGAAATTCCTGGATCTCCTTGAAATGAGAACTCCACACACTATGGTACTGAAATCCACAGTCTAACTAGGGCCCTAGTTAGACTGACAGAATACACGCATGTCAGGGACGGTAGGGTTATGGCAGTGGGAATGTTTAAACAGGTTTTATTTAAAGAGGTTCTGGCCGGGCGTGGTGGCTCATACCTGTAATCCCAGCGCTTTGGGCGGGCGAGGCGGGCGGATCACGAGGTCAGGAGTTCAAGACCAGCCTCCTGACCAACATGGTGAAACCCAGTCTCTACTAAAAATACAAAAATTATCCGGGCGTGGTGACACACGCCTGTAATCCCAGCTACTCAGGAAGCTGAGGCAGGAGAATCACCGGAACCTGGGAGATGGAGGTAGCAGTGCGCCGAGATGGTACCACTGCACTCCAGCCTGGGCAACAGAGTGAGACTCCATCTCTAAACAAAGAAGTTCTACCTCCTTTACCTGAATGTTTCATAGGAATGGATATTGTATCTGGTTGGGGAACGCTTTTCCTACCCAGTATTGTAAAACCAGCACATGTTGATAAAGTCTGAGTGGAAGCTACAGTTGAGAAAGTCAGGGTGGATGGAATTCAGGTAAACCTGCAGGGGAGAGGTGGTGTATTTAAACAGGCTTCATGGGAAGTGGTTGTGTCTCTTTCATCTGATTGTATTGTAGGGATGGACTTTGTATCTGCCTGGGGAACGTTCTCCCCGCCTTGTACTGTAAAATAGAAGGCACGCACATCTACCCCTCAACAGACTCTGAGAAGCCGGAGTGGTCACAGACTCTGAGCAATATGAATTGGATATGCTTATGGGAACAGTAAGACTGCCTGAACCCACACAGTGGAGAGTAGAAGCTGGAGTGCTGGGAGGGACAGATGGCCTATTTCAAAGTCCTCTCTGGACAACAACTGGAGCTTATGGAAAGCCTGTGAGCGCCTCCCACCGACAACTGCTGAGACTTTGGACCAGAGAATTTCGACTTGAGGGGTATTACTGCCTTGCTATGGGACAGTGATTGAAGCTACCTCTATGACAGAAGGACGTAAAGTGGACTTGAAACCCGAAGTGCTGTCTTTTCTATGCTAATGAACGGCCTGATGGCTGGCAGCCCCTAGGTAGCTTCAGGATGGAGCTGGTGAAAGACCAAAGCAGGATTAGAGGGAGGGTAGAGGGGCTGAAGGTTAAGCTGACCACCAGTGGCCAACGGTTTAATCAATCCTGTCTACAGAACGAAGCTTCCATAAAAATCCATAAGGACAGGGTTTGGAGAGCTTCTGGACAGCTGAACACGCAGGGGTTCCTGGAGGATGGCTGCCCCAGGGGAGGGCATGGCAGCTCCACACCTCTCCCCCATACCTCGTCCTATGCGTCTCTCCATTTGTATCCTAGTAATATCTATCAGGAATGGTAAATTTAGGTGTCTTCCTGAGTTCTGTGATCTTCTCTAGCAAAATAATCAAACCCATGGAGGACGTGGTGGGAACCTCGATTTATAGGTGGCTGGTCAGAAAGACAGAGTAGACAAGCAGGGGCTTACGATCCGCCTCAGAAATGAGGGCAGTTTTGTGGGTGCGAGTCCTCGACCTGTGGGATCCGCCGCTGTCTCTAGGTAGATAGTGTTGGAATTGAATTGAGTTAAAGGACGCCCCGCCATGCTGCCGAATTAACTGCTTGCTGGTCACAGAAGTCATCTGTGTCAGTTTCTCTGGGGTGAGAGCAAAGGAAAAACGGTTTGTTTTTACCTCAAGGAGGATTACGGAGCAGCTCTGGGGTTGGAAGAGGGCTGACCAGCGGCAGAGGTGGCAGGCGGCCTCTCAGCCCAAGAAGGGGATGGGTGGAGGGAAACCCTTTGCGTCGTCCCTTGTTCCTTCTTTGCGGTTCCTGGTGTGGGCTGGAGAAGCTGGGGTGGTCACAGACTCTGAGGTGGCTTCGGGAAACCCCTGGGAAGGAACTCTTTCTCCTGACCGGCGGCCCTGCTTGAGGTCAGAGATCTGTATGCCCGGTTGAGACACCCTGGAGCTGGGTGGGTTCTTCATTTCAAACCAAACCAGAACCCCGGAGCGCGCCCCACTTTTACTTGTCCTTGGCAAAACATCTTATTTCAAAAGCATGCGTGTAAGAAGAAAGAAGGCACCAAGCCACTCCGGTCACTCTCCTTGAAGCACCCTGGGGCCTTCGGAAGGGGACTCCAGTCCCAACCGCACGGGGGCGGGGAGTGGATGACAAGGAAAACAGGAGCCAGGGCACATCCTTGCCAGCTTTGCCAGCCAGATGCAGTGCCGATGTCGGCGTGGGCTGCAGATCTGGGGTAATGTCTGTTTAATAAGGAGCGCCCTACAGCATTTCAATAGGCCCTGGGGGCTGCAGGGGCTAGGCTGTGCCCCCATCACCTTGCCCAGTCCCAGTCCTCACCCTCCCCCCGCCCCAAATTTACCCTGGTTCATTGTACCTAGGAAGCACCATAAATATTTCTTGAATTTAAGTGCCTCATTCTCCCTGAATAGACGGGAGCCTACTTTGAAATAAAAGTTCAAAAGGAAAAAAAGAAAGCCTCACACCTCACATCTCCCAAACTTCAAACAGTGCCCAGTCAGAGGCAGTTCGCTAGGCTTGAAGTTTGTAGTCAGGGAGGGCGATGGCGAGGAGAGAGCAAGTAACATGGCCCCAGTGTGTCCTCGAAGAACCCTCCTCCTAATCACCTCCTGTTTCCCCTGCGTCCCACAGTGACGGATTTGACATAAGCAACTGCTCCATGCAGCCAGGCCGGCCAGGCTCCTCAGGCTGTGCTGGGGACACGGGACCTGGTTGGTGGGGGTACCTGCTGGACCCGCTGAACTAGGGGCAAGTTGTGACAAAACCAGCCTTATTCCTGGGGGAAATGTGTGAGGTGGTTTTTTGTTTGTTTGTTTGGTTGGTTTTTTGGCTTTTTCTCCCACACAAAGGTGATTTCAACAATTCCATTTGGCTGCAACGTTTTCTTCTCTGAGAAGCTGTGTTGAGGTGGCCCTGGCTTTTTTGTGAGCTCTCTTTAGTATGGGCTGCACACACTGTCGTAATCCATTTTTTCATCAGCTCCAGGCTAACAAAGGGCCCCCTAAGCCCTGGAAACCCCCTCTGACGCCGATTACGGGTTTCCTGGTGTCAGTCATGGCCAGTTTGTCAGCGCGAGGGAGAGAGAGAGAGAAAGAGGGAAGGGGAGGAAGAGAGGGAGGAGGGGTTGGGGGGAGAGGGGAAGGAGGAGAGGGAGGCCGCTGGAGTTCAGCAGCCGCCTCTGTGTGTGGTCTCAGGCTAGTCCTTATTTCATGAAATACATGCTTCATTCCTGGCTCAGGGTAAACCTGAGCGTCACTGAATGAGTCCCTTATCCACTTTCCAAAACACTGACGAGGTTTGAAAGGGCTCTGTGGGTAGACTGTGACTATCAGCAAAACCAAACAGGCCAGCTTATTTAGCTAAGCATTTTTAATATTTAAACATCCCAGCCTTCAGCTATTGGTGAACCGTGCAGCCAACAAGGCAAGAAGTGAGGTGCGCGGCGAAGCTGCCCGTGTTCCCGCGGGTGGGCCTGCTGTCTTTGTGCGGGGCCAGCCCAGGCCGCAAGTTCTCTCGCTGCCTCAGAGCTGGAACTGAGGACCTGGGGGAGCTCCAGGCCCGAGCCCCCTCTGCCGCCCTCACCCAGGGCAGTCTGGGTGGCGGCTGGCTGTGGAATCACTCACAGCCTCTTCATAATCAGATGTGGTTTAAGCTTAACCTAGTGTTTTCCACCCTTTGAAAATAAAAGTCTAGGCACCCCCTCCTTGTAGAAAAAGAAAGCGCTCTGATGGCAGCGTAATTAAAATGCTAAGCTGGGAAGCTGTGGGCGTCCCCAGTCGGGAGCAGGTACAACAAATATTATCCCTGTGGACATGGCCAGGGCTCCCGCTCTGGGTGACTGGCGGCCTGTAAAATTGGCCTGCGACAGACCACAGGCTAGACCCCTCCCTGCCTGGACAGGATGGCACCAGACACCCGCCCACCAGACTTCATACCACCAGCTGGAAGTGGCTTTCTGGTTTATGGAGCAAGACGGAACTGTAAAGTCAGTCGTTCTCATGGGCCAGTCAAGTCAGCGCCCCCGCCCCACCCGAGCCAAAGGAGGCTTCTGGAGGCCCCGCCAGGTCCCCCTGAGCCAGCCGGAGCCCAGCCAGGCCTCTGGGCCAGACTCACCGGGTGCCACCGAGGGCCTGAATGGGCTCCCTGTCTGCCAGAGCAAACAAGCTCCCTGGGCAGGGCGCCCCGGGCACAGCCTGGAGCGGAGCAGGCCGGAGGTTGCGAGTGACGCCAGGAGGACAGGGGACTTCTTCTCTCTGGAGATTCCATTAGGGAAAGCCTGCCAAAAAGTTTGCCAGGAAGTTCAGTCTGCTCCGATATTATGGGTTCACTGACAAATAGCCCCATTCAAGGAGGACAGGGCCTGAAGGGCTTTGCTAAGGCGACCGCCCCACCCGGCCAGGACCCCCTCCTGCCACCCCAGGCTGCTGCCCAGGCTTCCTCTGGGGCGGGCTCCCGGGCTGCTCTGCGCTCCCGGAGCACAGTATCCAGCCCAGCTCCTGTTTTCTTGTCTATAAAATGTGTGCATTGACATCTCACTGAGGGGTTTAGAAAAAGGCCTGACTTAGATAGTGCCCGGCCTTGGGGACGCCTCAGTGAATGGGGACCGTTGTTACTGCGACTCAAACTTTGGAGCAGTTTGCAGACATCCTCAGGCTGGAGGCAGCTGGAGGCCTGGGGAAACCCATAGCCCCGAGAACTGGTGAGGTGGGTGGTGAGGACCACCTGACATTCCCCCCCCACGCCCCCCCCCACATACCACCTCCTGGTTGGGTCTCCCCAGCTAATTCCGCAGGGTTCTCTAAGCTCCCCGCTTCAAGCCTCCTGTGACCCTAACCTGGGGAGCATGATGCCTCCCGGCTCTCAGACAGACTGAGAGCTGCGTCCACGTGGACCCCAGGCTCATCACGATGCCAGAGTCGCGGGATGGCAGGAGCCAGCCAAGGCACACAGAACACGCCTGACTCCCCACCCGTCATCCCTCCGGCAGGCCACCCTTCAGGTCAGAAGGGGAGTCTTGTGATTGTGGTGCTGCATCCAGCCCCCATGGTCCCCCATGGGCCGTCCTCGGAGGCCACTGGAAGCGGACTTCTTGGCCCTGTGGCCCAAGGGGAGACCATGGACCTTGGAATCTTAGACAACTGCCGTCGCCCCTCGCTTGGAAGCCTGCGGGCAAAGGGGAAAGCAGGGTGCTGCACAGAGCAGGTGTGCTCAGTCAGGACTTGCTGACCTCACTTGGATTCTGAAGGAAGAGCGCAGAAACCATTAGGAGAGTGTGGCTGGAAGGAAGGCAGAGAGGGTGTGAGAGGGAGAGAGTCTCAAGCTAGGATTTCTCAGAGAAGCACCTCCATGTGAACGCTGCTGGCCCATGGCAGGGCTTAGCACAGGCGCCTCCCTCCCCGAGGTGCGGCAGCTGGGGAGGAAGAAAGGGGTGACAGGTGTGGCCCCAGATCACAGAGCTGGAGCGCGGGGAGTGTGTCACCGAGCCCGGCATTTTTCACTCGTCGATAGAGGCAGGACTCGAGCCTGTGTCTTCAGGCTTTCAGAAGCGGATTCTCCCCACACTGCGAAGGATCCCGTCCGATGTCATCCCCACTTGGGAACCCAGCGACCCAAGCACCTTATCTGGCTCCTTCGCATTCAGCCCCTGGGCCCTGTTCTCTCACCACGGGCGGGGCCTCTCTGCCAGCCGGGACATCTCCCAGGGTCTGTGGGCTCAGCCACTGGCTGTGGACTCCGGAACCAGGATGACATCAGGGAAGACTTCGGCCAGGGACGGCCAGGCCCCACTTTCCGGGGAGAACACTCTTCCCGCCCTGAAGCTCCCATGTGAATCAGGCTCCATGGGAAACTGCAAAGCACCCAAGTGACATGCTGTGGACAGAGTATCTGTGTCCCCCAAACTCATATATTGAAGCCCTACCCAGCACTGTGATGGTGTTTGGAGGGGAACCCGTGGGAGGGGATTAGGTGGTGACAAGGTTAATAACGCCCTTGTATCCAGAGTTGGTTCCTGCTGGTGGGTTCCTGGTCTTGCTGCTGGACCTTCTCGGTGAGTGTTATGGCTCTAAAAGATAGCACGGACCCAAGCAATGAGCGGTAGCAACGTTTCTTAGGAAGATCAAAATGACAAAGATTTCACAGCATGGATGAGAACCCCAGCAGGTTGCTGAGGCTGGCTGGGGTGGCCAGCTTTTATTCCCTTATTGTCCCCTCCCATGTTCCGTTTCTGTTCTATCAGAGTGTCCTTTTCTCAATCCTCCCTGTGATTGGCTACGTTTAGAATTCTGCTGACTGGTGCATTTTACAGAGAGCTGGTTGGTGCGTTTTACAGAGCTCTGGTTGGTGCGTTTTACAATCCTCTCATAAGACAGGAAAGTCGCCATGGGACCCAGAAGTCCAGCTGGCCTTACCTCGCACCCTTATGGGAAGAGAGAGGAGAGACTCTCTTTCTCCACCAGCAAAAAGGCATCTGTCTGGAAAACAGGAGAGGATCGTCGGCAGACACCAGGTCTCCTGGTGCCTTAATCTCCGACTTCCCAGGCTCCCAGCAGTGAGAAATACATTTCTGTTTTTCAAGCCACCCAGTCTGTGGTATTTGTTGGAGCACCCCTAACTGACTGAGATCATTAGTAGAAAACTGGTTAAACAAATCAAATAGAACCATGCCATGGAATACAATACAGCCACAATCAGGAGTGCACTGGAATGGCCTTGTGCTGGTTTGCAGTGATCTCTAATATGAAGCAGGTGAAATCAGCAAGGGCCGGAGTTGTGGGTATAGAAAAACTTCTTTTATGTAAGTAGGGAGCACATCATCTTTGCTAGTTTAGGAGTGAACCTTTTTCTGCCAGTGTACAACAATTAAAAGTTTCCTGTGCAGAGAGGCACCTGGAATTTCACTGCACATTCCACTGTACGGGTTTAGGGTTTTCTTTTTTTTTTTCTTTTTTTTTTTTTTTAGTTTAAATGAGAAAACTGCATGTGCTGGTTACCTGAGGCGAAGGACACTTGGAGAGAGTGTTGTTTAAAACAGAGAAGGAGTTGATCAGTAGAAGGGAGACAGGAGACCCTGCCCGAGTTCAGCATGTTTGTGACACTAGAGGCAGTTTTAGCTCAAGCTGTTTCTGATTAATATCACCGTCCTCCAGATGAATGGAATGTCAATCACACACCAATTATGAGAATGCCAAGAAGGAAACTCCCTCTTCCATCTGACTATCCACCCACTTGTCCGCCCACCCACCCACGTGGCTGCAATGTCTCCCAAGGGAAAGAAGGAAAATGGAGAGAATAAGAAAGAGGGAAGGAGGGAAGGAAAGAAGGAGGAAGGAAGGGAGGGAGGAAAGGGGAGGGGAGGGAATTCTGCTGCCAATACTAAAATACACCCTTGGACAAATCAGGCAAACCCACTCTGCCTTTCTGGTTTCCTCCCTGGGGCCATAGCTCAGCACTAGCGGAGGGAGATTGAAAAGAAGCAGCAGAGCCACATGCTCACATATTAAAAACCATGGTTGGTAGTGAAAGAAATCATTTTTCCTGGCACTCAGAATATGTGCAGTAAGGCCCTGTGGAAGCTGCCAGGGCATTAAGAGGTAAAACAGCCATTGTGAAATGCACCTCCTAGAAAGAATCCACCAGAAAGTGAGGTTTTCTGTGTCTGCAAACTAACTCTGACCTCTTCCACCTCCTCGGCCGTCTGCTTTGAAATAAATGATGAATTCAAGTCAACCCGTATCTCCTGGGTATCTCCTACAGCCAAGGCTCTGTAGTGAAGGTCAACAGGAGATTGCCCCTTACTTCATCAGGTCCAGCTCACCGGGAGCTGATCCTGTCGGCAGTGTGGAAAAGTAACCATCATTCCCGCGTGACTGATTGCACGCAGGCAACAGGCCGGGTCTGTTGTCCAGCAGTCTCCAGTTTGGGTCAGGGCACCTGGATTTTATTCCTGGGGTTACAACTAGCTGGCAGCTCATTCAGGTCCTATTCCCCTTTGGGTCTGTTTCCTCCCCACAGCGTGAGGGGCAAGTCACATTTGAAGAGGATTTAAGTGGCCTGAGCAGCGGACCTCTCTCTGGCATACACCCATGGGTAAAAAAGGCATATGACTTTGGGGGATAACTGAAAACAGCCGTGTCCACCAAATCAAGGTGGGATCAGGAGGTAGAAGTGAATTTTCTTGCCAGATAAGAGAGTAGAAATTGTCTAGGTTGTGAGCGGCTATGAGGAAAAAGGAAGGTGGGTGGTACAGGAAATGAGAAGAAGACATTCAGAGGCCCTGGCCTCACTCTGGTGAAAAGATGGATGGGGAAGTTTGGAGTTTCTGTAGGAGAAGGTATGAGTAAAGAAGATGGACAGGAAAGGATCTTTGACATCTAAAGTTTACCAAACCCCAGGAGTACAGAGAGATCTGAGGTCTGGCAGAGCAGTGGAATGATGCTTTGGGAGCTGCACGCTGTGTTTTGGGGTCTGCAGAGCAGGAAGCCGGTTTTCTCCAGCTGCCTCATGGAGCTGCTGATGCTCTGCCAGCCCCGCAGGGATGCCTTGTGATAAACGCCAACCAACAGGCTTCCAGATTTGTGCTCTGCGCCTGGGCTCCCCCACACATCAGCCAAGCAAGGTTTCCAGCTGATTTTCTGAGGAGCTGAGAGAGCACCCATATGGTGGGTGACAGAGGGGGCCACAGCACTTCCCAGCAATGTGCCTTCTGCTCTGCAAAGTCCTCTCATTCCCTGCCAGACTTAGCGAATACACAGATAGGGGGACGGATGGGGCACCTTAGGGGGACGAACAGGGGAAGAGGGGCCAACCAATCTTCTGAAGCAGGGAAGGTGGTTGACATGGTTTGGAGGTTTGTCTCTCCAAATCTCATGTTGAAATGTGACCCCCAGTGTTGGAGGTGGGGTGTGGTGGGAGGTGTTTGGGTCATGGAGGCAGATCCCTCATTGAAAGCCTGGGTCCTGTCCTCACAATAAGGAGTGAGCTCTCTGTTAGTTACTGTAAGATCTGATTGCTTTAAAGAGCTTGGCTTCCCTCTCTTGCTCCCTCTCTTACCATGTGATGAGCCAGCTCCCGCTTCACCTCCCGCCACGAGCAAAAGCTTCCTAAGGTCTCACCAGGAGCCAAGCAAATTTGGGTGCCATGCTGTACAACCTGCAGAAACAGGAGCCAAATACACCTCGTTTCTTTATAAATTACCCAGTCTCAGGTATTTCTTTATAACTGCAAAACAGACTAACCCAGTGGTGTATCCTTGAAGGGGCCACAGAGTCTGTTGATGCTGCAAAAATCTTAGCCCACATTTATGTGTGATAAACCACCTCTGTGGCAGACACTGCTTTAAGCATATCTCAACTCATTACATCCTCACCTTAGCTCTGTAAAGTAGATTTGTATGATTATTATCTTAATTCCTATTTGATGAATGAGGAAACTGAGGCAAGAATTGATTTGGTGACTTGCTTGAGGTTACACAGATATTAAGTTTATTATTATCTATTGTTGCTTAATGAATTACCGGCAGTTTAAAGCAAAGTACATCTAGTGTTCTCCAGATTTTGTGGGTCAGGAATTGCGCACAGCTGAACTGAGTGATCAGGCTCAGGGCTTCTCATGAGGCTGCAGTCCACGTGTCACCCAGGGCTGGGGTTTCAGTGTTTGCCTGGCATGGGACCACTATTTTTGCTGGTCCTCCTTTTTCTAGACCTCTGTTTCATTGAGAAAAGTTGTAGAAGGCTGGGATGCGTCGTCCATGGGAGGGAACGTTCAGCAGCCTACACAAAGATGCGTGGAAGACTCCAGTTGACATGGAAAGATATTCATCATATATAGCTGAATGAAAACAAAAATCATACAAAAGAGTATTATAGTGAGATGCCATTTTTTGAAGAAATCACGTGTGTGTGTGTGTGTACATGCATGTGGGGTTTTTTAAATTATACTTTAAGTTCTAGGGTACATGTGCATAACGTGCAGGTTTGTTACATATATATACTTGTGCCATGTTGGTGTGCTGCACCCATCAACTCGTCAGCACCCATCAATTCATCATTTATATCAGGTATAACTCCCAAATGCATGTGGGTATTTTTAAATCACGAAGAAAAGATGAAAATGACACAAACAGTTAACTTGGCAGGTGGGACTCCAGGTAACTGTCATTATCCTTTTGCTTATTTGCATTTGATAAAAGAAAAACTTCAGCCGAATTAAATTTAAAGGAGGATCATTGATCAATGAGTGATGCGCGTATGAAGCAGCCTTCTCAGCCAGAGCAGGGTCAGGGACTCCAGCGCAGACACGTGGTGGAAGAAGATTTACGGACAGAAAAAGGAAAGTGACCTATGGAAAATCTAAGTGAGGCACAGAAGCAGTCAGATTGGTTATGACTTGGCATTTGCCTTATTTGAATAGAGTTCAAACAGCTACATTTGATTGGCCAAAACTCGGTGATTGGCACAAGTGGAGGCTAAGGTCTGATTACACCTATAGTTGTTATAGTTCACGATGTACAGAAAAACCTTTAGACCAAACTTAAAATAGGTAAGGAGGCAGCTTCAGGTGAAACTTGATTTAACACATTTTTAAAATGAACATGTATTTATCATCTAAAAATAATGTTATGGTATGAAAGAAAATCCCTGCCTACAACACCTTAGAAACAGACTGATGCCCCAGGACCACCACAGAGCGCAGCCACAGAGGCCCTCGCCATCTTGCATTCTCTGCTTCTCGTGCAAAGGAGACCCTTAAGTCCACTCTTGGATTCCTCACGGCAGCCCTGGACTCTCCTATTGCTTACTGGAAATAAGGCACTGCTAAAGGCAAGGGGGGAAGAAAAGACTGGCCCCAGCGTCTCAGCAGAGAAGACTGGGGACCTGAGATGAGCCTCTCTGGACACGGCAGGTCTCTGTAAGCCAGCCCTGTGTGCCATGACCTTTTCTCTATGACTTTACATTCTTCCCTTCTATGCCCTCTCCCTTGCCTCTAAGGGTGGGGCTAGTGGTGGTAGTGCTGGTACAGATTCTGGAATTCTGATCTTACAACTTCAGCCAGGCATTGGTCTCTGCCTTCCCTATCTTTCACTTCCTATTTGCAAAATGATGATGCTGGTTCCTAGTCTAGGAAACAAAGAAGCCCTTTAAGGTGTCTTTGGACTCAACCTGCACCCACATCCCTTCCAGCTGGGCTCCAGATGGCACAGATTAGCCAACGCTGTCTCTGCCCACAACCATTGCCAGTGATCCTTTGGTTAAAGACGTGCCCAGATCATATAAGTTCTTCTCAGTTCCCAGCAAAGCGCCTGAGTGACCTCGTTCTGGAGACGTACAATCCAAGCTCTCTGCCTGTCCCTCATTGGTGGGAAAAGCACTCTTCTGGGAAGTCTGTTTTCCATGGCACTTCTCTCCTGAAGATAGCAATCTTCTCCCCTTTTCAGTGTCCTTCCCATTTTCGATTCCATTGTGCTCTCTAGTGAGTTTGTAAACATTCTCTTTGAAGAAATGTTTCAGATTGGCCGGGCGCGGTGGCTCAAGCCTGTAATCCCAGCACTTTGGGAGGCCGAGATGGGTGGATCACGAGGTCAGGAGTTCGAGACCATCCTGGCTAACATGGTGAAACCCCGTCTCTACTAAAATACAAAAAACTAGCCGGGCGAGGTGGCGGGCGCCTGTAGTCCCAGCTACTCAGGAGGCTGAGGCAGGAGAATGGCGTAAACCCGGGAGGCGGAGCTTGCAGTGAGCTGAGATCCGGCCACTGCACTCCAGCCTGGGCGACAGAGCGAGACTTCGTCTCAAAAAAAAAAAAAAAGAAATGTTTCAGATTGAGGAAGGCTCTTAAAGCCATGATCCTCCCAAGGACAAATGGATTCGCTTCTCAGCATCTTTTTCTGACCTCCCTTTGAGAGGATGGAAGGCTGGAGATATTTGACAGCTAGTGGTCTAAGTGTTACGAGGGATTGGACCATACTTTTTTTCTTTCAGGTATAACTTCTCTCATTGGAATACCTGCTCTGTCTCTCAACTTTGATATTCTTGCACCAGAGCGGAACAAGTACAGCCAACCCCAAAGGCCTGTGTTGGTGGGGATCAGAAAGTGTGGTGGAAGCCCCTGCCTCCCACAGGCTGTGAGGGTGATCCCTGCCTTCCACCAAAACTCACACTGCTCCAGGTGTTCAGAAGCTATGCCCATGGGCTGACGGAGATTCTCCTGAGCTGTGAAGACCAACAGAAGGGTGGGAAGGGAGAACACACACAGGATGTGGCCAGAGACATAGTCAGGTGCTAATACCCAGGGCAGCTGCACCTTTAGAAGGCCCCACCCTCACAGGGGCAGGGGCGGGACCTGGCTGGGCCCTAACTGGGAGCTCATCAGCAGGGGGAATGAGTCACGTGAAAGGCTCCACCCCTGAGCAACAATATTGAAGACAGCGTGTGAAATGATTTGGGTGTTTTGTGCCCTCCAAATCTCATGCTGAAATGTGCCCTCTAGGGCTGGAAGTGGGGCCTAGTGGGAAGTGTTTGGATCATGGAGTTGAATCCCTCATGAATGGCTTGGGGCTGTCCTTACTCACTCTGTGAGTTCACAAGAGATCCGGTTGTTTAAAAGAGCCTGGCAGCTCTTCTCTCTCTCTCTCTCTCTTGCTCCCTCTCTTGCCATGTGACGCACCGGCTCCTCTGAGCCTTCCACCATGATTGGAAGCTTCCTGAGGCCTCACCAGAAGTAGTTGCCAGTGCTATGCTTCCTATACAGCCTGCAGAACCATGAGCCAAATAAACCTCTTTTCTTTATAAATTACTCAGCCTCAGGTATTCCTTTATGGCAACAAAGAATGGACTAACACATTGTGGTTCTGCCATGAGGATAAACTCATAAATCAACAAAGTAGAATAGAGTCTGGAAACATACCTGTATGTGTATGTTTCATTGATTGTGGACAAGGTTGCTAGTTGACAGGGAAAGAATTGTCTTTCAACAAATGGTGCTGAGACAAGTGGATAGCCACACACAAAAGAACCAACACCATATACAAAAAATTACTCAAAATGGATCGAAGACCTAAATATAAGATCTAAAACCATAAAAATCTTAGAGGAAAACCTAGGAGTAAATCTTCATGACCTTGGATTTGGCAATGAAGATACAGTCTGCATCTTAGATATAACAGTAAAAGCATAAGCAACAAAGGAAAACAATAGATACATTGAAATTAGAATTTTTTTGTGCTTCAAAAGACACCATCAACAAAGTAAAAAAATAACCCAAAGAAAGGGAAAAATATTTGCAAATCATATATCCAATAAGGGACTTGTATTGAGAATGTATAAAAAATTGTTGCAACTCCATGATAAAAAGCCAAGTAACCCAATTGAAAAATGAGCACAAAGTCTGAATAGATACTTCTCCAAGGAAGGTATATACAAATGGCACGTGAAAAGATGCTTCACATCATTAGTCATCAGAAAAGTGAAATCGAAACCACTTCACAAGCACTAGGATGACTAGAATAGAAAAGTCAGACAATAGCAAGTGTTAGCCAGGAGGCGGAATCTTTGGAGCCCTCATACACTTTGCTGATGGGAATGCAAATGGTGAAGCCAGTTTGGAAAACAGGCTGGCAGCTCCTGAAAGGATTAAACAGAGTTGCCATATGACCAGCAATTCTACCATTATGTCTATACCCAAGAGAAATGAAAACAGATGTTCCATCAAAAACAGCACAAATGTTCAGAGTAGCATTGTCCATAATAGCCAAAGGGTGCACATAACTAAATGTCCATCAGTGGATGAATGGATACACAAATATGGTATTTCCATACAATGGAATGCTATTCAGCAGTAAAAAGGAATTGTAGAGGGCTTGAGAGATTTGGGGGCTCATCAAGGAAAAAGAGGTGACCGTGAGGGATAGTGACACACACAAGCTTCACCTTGTGGCGCTGGGACACCATTGCATGAGTAGGGAACTCCTTTGCTGTGTGAGACTTTCAAGCGGCTTATGGTGGGGGCGTGGGGGGATGCACCTTCCAGAAGGGGAGGAGGCAAGGGAAATGGGAAGGGAACCAAAAAGGAGCTTTCTGTGCCTGGGAGCTGCTGCTTGGCAGCGTGGCGGGGAGTCTCTGGGTCCGAGAGCCTTGGAAGGTAGTAGCACCTTGGGACTGTTCTTACAACCACGAGGCTCAATCTTATCAGTGTCCGGCAGGTAGTGAATGAGGTCTCCTGAGGAATGCAAAACAGGCAGGCCCTAAATGGCTAAAAGTCTGCTTGTTTCTGCAATTCCCAAAACAACTGGATATGTACATTTCTGAGTTTGATGTCAGTGGGGTTTTGAGCTCGGAGGTCTCAGCCTTCAATGAAGAGATGAACAACCTGGGAGCCACCACTCAGAAGCCATCTTCCGCTCGTGTGTATAAGAATGAAGTGCTGGTGTGTGCTACAACGGGTGACCGCAAGCAAACTGTGCTAAGTGAAAGAAGCCAGACACGAAAGACCATATACAATGTGATTCCCACCAAACGTGTAGATGAAGCCGGCAAATCTACAGAGCAGAAAGGAAATCAGTGGCTGCCAGAGCTGGGCACAGAGTGGGATGCGAGGAGTGATAGCGAGAGGGTACAGCATTTCTTTTTAGGGTGGTGAGTGTTCTGAAGTTGATTTGTGGTGAGGAGTGCACAACTGTGAATATATTAAAAACCATTGAATTGTGCACTTTAAATATGTGAATTGTATGGTATTCAATCAAGGCTGTTCCAAAGAGAAAAATAGATGAAAACTTAAAACAAAAGCCTCCACCCACAGGCTGTTTTCTCTAGCGCTGAGGTCTCAATATTAAATGAGCAACTGACCCTTCTTGAGTGAGAACACAAAAGCTGCTTGAATAGGTACCCCTTTGAGTGAGGACTCATGCCAGCTTCCCAGCCTGAGTCCCCAGGTCTGGATTTGTGGGTGAGGTCAGCCTCGTACCCAGGCTGATAAGTAATATTAGACCACATGTATTCTTTTTTTAAAAAAGCTCAAATATACAGAAATTACAGAAAATGTGCAGGAATAGTATTAATAAAAGAACACCAATATGACACTTCACCAGGTCACGCCATTGTTAAACATTTTGTGGCATTTGCTAGATACTCTCTCTATTATGATATATAATATATAGATATATATACTATATTTATATATATATACTCCATATATATATGAATCGTTGTATCTGTCATTTTTTTTTTTTTTTTTTTTTGGAGAAGATGGGGTCTTTCTCTGTCACCCAGGTTGGAGTGCTATGGTGGGATCTTGGCTCACTGCAACCTCTGCCTCCCAGGTTCCTGGGATTACAGGCACGTGCCATCGCACCTGGCTGATTTTTTGTGTTTTTAGTAGAGCCGGGGTTTCACCGTGTTAGCCAGGATGGTCTCAGTCTCCTGACCTCGTGATCTACCTGCCTCAGCCTCCCAAAGTGCTGGGATTACAGGCGTGAGCCACTGCACCCCGCCTGTGTCTGTCATCTTTCTAGCATCTATCTATCTATATATCTATCTATCTATATCTCTATCATCTATGTATCTATCATCTTTCTAGCATGTATCTATCTATACTTATCATCTATGTATCTGTCATCTATCTATCTATCTACCTAAGAGAGAGAACATAGGGTATATTTCTGACCTCTCAGGTCAGAAAGGTCAGGTCAGCTATTTCGCTGATTTATAAGTTTATCTTTGTGGTAGGGACACACTGTTTGATTACTCTTGCTTGAAGATGGTACCTTTAGTCTCACTTATTCCCCCAACAAACAAACTGCCACAGTCAGTCCCCAGCCCAGGCCCTGCCCTTGCCCCTAAGGATGCGGTGCCTTTTAAAGGTGCTTCTTCCCTGGGCATCAACCTGTGGCTGTTTCTCTGTTTCTCGTCCTTTCCAGCCTCTCTGCCGTCTTTCTGTTGACCATTTCACAGCTCAGGAACATTTCCATGGTGTTGTCCTACAAGCCCCCCTCAGAGGGGATGGATCCGAGCAGGAAAGGCTCTGTCGTGAGTTGAATCATGCTCCTCATATGAAGTCCTCACCCCGAGGAACTCGGAATGTGACCGTCTTTGGGGACAGAGGCTTTACAGAGGCCATCAAGTGAAGTGAGGTCACTAGAGTGGGCCCTCGTCCAGTGTGACCCGTGTCCTTCTGAAAAGGGGAAAGGTGGACACAGAGATATGCTTACAAGGAAGGCCGTGTGAAGGGAGAAGATGGCCATCTACAAGTCAAGGGGAGAGATCTTCCCTCATGGCCTCACGAGGAACTGCCCTGATGATGCTGGATCCTGTGGCTCTTGCCTCCAGACTGGGAGACAGAGAACTTCTGTTGTTTGTGGTGCTTTGTCACAGCCACCCGAGTAGGCTCCTTGCTCCCCCTCCTGGTCCCTCAACCACAATGTTTCCCCTTTGCCTTGGTGAATATTTCATTTGAAAAGTGGCATTGGTTGGTTTCAAAGAAAAGTTTGGAAGTTCCTTATTCGCATCCACAGTTCTCTCAGACGGGCTGATATCCACCGAAATGATCTCTCTGAAGTTACAGAGTCCTTTCCTATGACTCACCATTTGCTTTCTTGGAGGATGAAGAAGAAAGGAAGGAAGAGAGGGAGGGAGACTGGACCCCAGTCCCTGTGAGACTGCTGGTGGCTAGTGAAGGAACAGCATAGCTACAATGGCTTTGCAAATCAGCGCAGCCAGCCACATCTCATTCTGCTGCAGCCTCAGGGAAGCAGATGGAGCCCTGTGTGTAGCTGCAGCGTGGCCACTAGCCTCCTGGGTGCAGATGCAATTGCCTAGCTCAGCACTTCCGCCTCCATTTGCTCCTGGGCCGTCCCTGCCTTCCAGGATGCGCTTGGGTAACTGGTCACTGGATTCCTGGGGACTGTCAACTCCTAGAGATTCTGAAGCAGCTGCTGCAAGAAGCCATTTGGTTTGTTTCATTGTTTTCCCTCCTCCTCTCCTCTCTTTAAATCTTTCTTGCTCCCCTGTCTTGCATATTTGTGATGAATAGAAGTAGAGAGATTTCTGGTGCTTTTGGTTTTACAAAGCTCTGGATCCAATCAGTGTTGCCAAAGATTGGATCACATCTTCTCTAGAAGCTTTTCGTACGTTTCTTATGTTCATTATGTCATGTCCCGCTCCCTCCGCCAGAAAAGCTTGCATCAGCAAAAGTTGAAGTTGTTGCACGTTATTACTGGAAATGAGTTAACCTAAAACATGCTTGTTTAGGGAACCCACAGAGGCCATGCTTTTGCACTGACTCTATGCCAAGCCGTTGTTTCAGTGTGGGAGCCTAAGGCTGCCCTCGTCAAGTCCTCGGCCCTGGGTGTTAAAAGGTACACAGTCTCTAAAACCCTTTGCTCCAAGTCTCCCTTATTTCAATGACATCTACTCAGAACCATCACTGGGCTTCACCCTCACCCTTATTCTGCTGCTATGAGAGAAACCACCTCAACGCCTGGAGACTTACAATGACGACAATCAATTATCACTCTTGATTCCAAAGGTTGGTTTCTCCACTGGTTCACCTGGGCTCACTGACGTGGCTGCATTCAGCTGGAGGGTCAGCTGGGCTGAAAGGTCCAAGGTCAACTTGGACCTTGGAGATCGAGCCTTGGAGATCACATAACCCCACCTCTGATGCAGTCTGTTGGTCAAAGCAAGCCACATGTCATGCCCAAATTTAGGAGGAGGGGAAACAGATTCCACTTCCTGATGGAAGTCGTGGCAAAGTCACATCACAAGGGATCATGGGCTAAATTGATGTAGCCATCTTTGGAAGTGGTTGGAGTAGCAACACAGGTGTGAAGTCCTCCTGACCACTCCTGGCTTTATGGGGAAGACCCTGCAGGAGAGGCCAACATCGCTCTCTGGACGAAGACCTTCTTTGTAGGAAAAAAAAAGGACAAAAGGACTCTGACATCTTTGGTTTGGGGCTCAGAATGGAGTTTCTTCCTCTAACTAGTTAGAACTATCTAGGTTGCAAGTTACAGAAACCCCATTCAAACTAGCTTCAGCCAAAAGGAGAAACATTACCGTGATTGTGGATCCCAGTGGCAGGAAGGCAGCAGCCTTGTGCACTGTAGGAAGCAGAGGCTCCATGCCCCAGGACTCTCCTTGCCTCTGCTTCCTGTTTCTCTGGAGCTCAGGCTTCCTTCTCTCTGGCTGTGGAGTGCATTCCTCCCTGTGGTGGCAAATACAGTTCCCAACAGCTCCAGATTTTATAACTATCAGCGAGAAATAGACCCTGTCTCCTGTGTAGTTTCAAGTTGAAATAGATTGGGGAAAGAATTCATTAACAATGGGTTCAGGGCTTGTCTGTAGAACAGTGAACCATGGGCAGGGGCAGGGGCAGGGCCAGGTGATACTACCAAAGCTGTCATGGAACCATGTTGGTGGAACGTGGCAGGGCATCCGGAGGGAAGGCTTGAGCAGGCAAATCCGTGGGTATCCACTCAATAACCTTGGAGTGAACAGGCAGGAGTGGCTGGAGGGACAAAGCCTAGGGTCAGGCTGCCTGTGCTGGGGTCTCCATTTCACCACTCATTAGCTGAGTGTCATTACTAAATCCTCTGTGCCTCCATTTCCTCATCTCTGAAATGGGCACAGGAGTTCTTACACAGTTTGGAGGATAACAATGCGTTCATATATGTGTTACGGTCTTGATATCTGTCCCCTCCCAAACTCCTTTTGAAATTGAACCCCCAGTGTGGCAGCATTGAGAGGTGACTGGGTCGTAAGCACTCTGCCCTCATGAATGGGTTAATTCATTCATGGATGAATGGATTACTGGGTCAATGGACTGGTGGATTATTAGGGAGAGGAATGGGTGGCTTTATAAGAAGAGGAAGAGAGACCTGAGCTGCTGCTCTCAGCCCCCTCGTCGTGGGATGCCTTGCACCACCCTGGGACCCTGCAGAGCCCCCGCCAGCAAGAGCGCCCTCACCAGATGCACTTGGACTTTGCAGCCTCCAGAAATGTCAGAAATAAATTCCTTTTCTTTATGAATTACCCAGTTTCAGGTATTCTACTACAAGCAATAGAAAACAGACTTAAAATAATATCTGAATCAAATCTTCTCCAGCAACGCCTGAGTCCATCGCGTGTGCCCACAATGTGTTAATCGTTAGTAATAAGAGGAGCGGCGTTGTTTCCACTGATTGCATTGATACACTATGATGCAATATATAGAAGTCCAGAAAAGTCTGTTTTTGTTTCCTGGAACCGAGATGATTAATTTGGGGGAAAATGTGTATTAAGTGTCTTTTGTCTACCTCAGAACTGCTCCCCGGGCGTTCACAGGAGAGGCGTTCCCCTCTTTTATGCACAAATGCGCTTGGGGGGCCTGCCCCATGCCAGCCACTGCTCTGCAGATGCCATGGGGAACCAGGGCCGACTTCCTGCAGCTGAGTGCTGGGGAGTGTGCCGGGTTTCCACGTAAATGTGCTTTTCTAGGAAAGTAAAGTTTTCTCAGGCCTAAGGTTGTGTCAAACACAGCAATTTTTAAAAATGTCACAGGAGATGGCCTGAACTAGATTTTGGGCTGCACATCACAGCAAACCTTCACTTCTGGTCTATTCAAGTAGTTATTTTCTTCAGTTTTCCGAAATTCCCTCAAGTTCTGCCACCAACCGTCCACCCAAAATTAATCTCCTTTATTCTGCTGTGGGTCAAAGGAAGGGAAAGATTTCCCAAGTGATTCTTTGGGCAAATACCATAGACTTAAATCTGCACTCAGGTGCGATTCGTACATACTTTTCTCCTCTCCACTTCTAAAATGAACTTTCCTGGAATCATCTTTGGTAAAGAACAGTCTTTATCTCTGGAGAAAGTGCTCCTGGAACAGCTACCATGTTTTACTATCCTCACCGGGTCACCAAGGCCTCCAAGGGCCAAGTCCAGGGCCCCCAAAGTAAGCAGGCTCCACAGACCCTCCTGCGCCCTTTGGGGACAGCTGAGGGGGGCTGGGTGTCCATCCCTTTAGGAAAATATTTGAACACAGCTGGTACCCTCTTTCCTGCCACCCATGTGGTTGTGTTTTTAAATATGGCTTGAACTTGAAGCAGTTTCCATTTATAAAAATTCCTTTGCAAAATGTTCTTTCCAATAACAATATTCCCATGTGTGCCTTTGCTTCTGATATTTTTCTTATAAATTAATCTGCTAAAACAGAGTCCTCTTGGCCTTTGGCTTTTGGTGTCCGCAAATGATCCTGCCCCCACCCTGCGGTTTTGGGACCTCCTGCTTTGGCACTGGGACCCAGAAAGTTTAGACCGCCTTCTTTTCATTCCTGGGAGCTTATCTTACAGGATTTCCACAGTCTGTGCAGTGCTCAGGGCCAGATGTGCGGCCGCCACCTCCACACAGCCTCCGAGGCTGCCGGCCCCGGGCAAGCCCAGGCAGGTGGCCTCCAGGGGCACCGCGCATGCCCCTCCTGCTCTTCCCCACCGCCTTCCACCTGGGAAAAGACAAGACAGGCTGCCTTCTTACTTTGTGTCCTCAAATCCCAATGACCCCTGCTGCCAGGGTTCCCAATTTGGGCTCAACACAGGAGTCACATTTCAAAATCCCTGAGCCAGGCCCCACCCACTCCCATCAGAGGGGACCCCATAAAGGAAGGACCCCAACAGGAGGATTTTTGGAAGCTCTCCATGACTCCGATGTGCCACTGAAGTTGAGAACTTGTCCCGGAGGAAACCCCACAGCACCCCAGCCAGCATGCAGGGGGAACTTGCCAATAACTGATCAGCCCAGTAGGGGTTTGATCACGGGACTGGGTTTCTCCCCCTGGCAGAGGGCTTCTCTCTGCCACATGAGGATTTAGTCAAGTGCATGGCTTTGTAACTGGAGCTGTATAATATTACTTCCAAACAGTGGCAGGCCTAGAGAGATGACCCAGTGACCATTACGAAATGCCTAAATGCCTGCGGTCACTGCTGTGACATCTAGAACCACAAACCAATTTATTTTTGATTTTGTCAATATTGCATTTTTCTAGTATAAAGACAAAATGAGGCACAAACAGAAATGTAAATACATATACATAGATATGCATATGCTTGTACTATATATGTATACATGCATGTATGTGAGTAAATATATAAATTTTAATATATACACACAATATGTAAATACTTATATACATATATATGTCTGTACATACATACACACACATCTAGAAATGATTCCAGAAGGACATTGGCTTGGGTTTGAATTTTGGAAAGGAAGACTGATACTTAAATACTCCTTTCCAGAATCAACAAGCATCCTTAGTGGGAATGCTGGGGTTTTTATAGAAAGAAAACCATAGTGATATGGGCTGAATCAAAGCAAATCTTCTGCAGCCAGACACAGTGGCTCACACCTGTAATCACAACACTTTGGGAGGCTGAGGCAGGAGGATTGCTTGAGCTCAGGTGTGCAAGACCAACCTGGCTGGGCAACATGGCAGATCCCCATCTCTACAAAAAATACAAAAATTAGCCAGGTGTGGTGGGATATATCTGTAGTCCCAGCTACTCAGGGGGCTGAGGTGGGAGGATCCCTTGACCCCAGAAAGTCAAGGCTGCAATGAGCCGAGGTCGTGCCACTGCACTCCAGCCTGGGTGACACAGCGAGACCCTGTTTCAAACAAAACACAAAGGCTCTTTGAACGTGACAGACAGTGTAATGTTCAGGGTGGAAAATCATTTTGAAACGTGAGGAGTGTGGCAGGCCCCTCTGAAGGACTCCTGGTCTGGCGGCCCCAAGGCCTGTCACGCTCCTTGATGGCAGGACCTTCATGTTCCTCTGGCTCGCTTGTCCGGGAAGCCCCCAGCATCCGACCAGTGCTCCTGTGATATCCGCTGGAAACAAACACATGAAACCCAATACATTAGAATTTCCATAACAACATTTTTGTCAACTAGGTTTCAAGTGTAGAGGTAAATTTCAAATATTATTCGTGTGAGGCCCCCTCCTCCCGCCCCACTCATGTACACACCTTCCCACAGTTCCTTCAACCCATTTAACTGGCTCTTTTCCTCTCTGATTCTTTTTTTCTAAAGAGCTATCCTGACAAAATCACTGGAACACCTTGATCTGTAACGGCAAAACAATATGAAAAGACAGCGAGGATAAAGAACCTTTTTCTGGGTTCTCATATGAAGGGGTGCGACAGTAGTTTTTCTGAGGTATGAGCCTCTCATAAAACAGTTGTGCAACTGGCTGCTTCCTACCTATAAATGGGCATTTCAGGGAGACAGGGAAGCTGTACACACACACACATTTATAGAGGAAAGATATTTTTAAAATGTTTCAACCAATAATAATGTAAAAATACCCAGGAGACTTGTGATGTGGAGCCAGAAGGAGTCTATGAGGTGAGGTTATGTCTGCCCCAGCCCCCTTTGAAGCACTTAGAAATGTGACAAATATAGAAAAAAACCCAATAATCCAAAAAGGTGGGAAAGGGGTAGGGAGGTCTTTACCCTCCGTGACTTGGGCAAGCTCTGTGTTTTGAAGGAAAAGCGAAGTGTGAGTCTAAGTAAGAAACATTTTAGCACTTTCAGGCAGGGGAGGTTTGCAGTGCTAGAGAAAGCCTAAATTATTTTGAATCGTAACATTTCATAGCACAAGAACACCCAAGATTTTGCATACTAGATTAACTAAACCAATTATACTTTGTTACATTGCAATAAAAAGTCTTTATCTCTTGAGAAAACTCAAGCAATTTGTCCTTGAGTGCTGCCTAGGTCTGATGGAAACCCTTCTGCTTCCTCTGTCTGAATTGGGACTGAAAGGCTGGCAATCAGAATTGAAGAGACCTGATTTTCTGGGCAGAAATGTTCGGGTTTTTAAATGCCCTGTCCACTTCTACAGACCTGCTTAGGTCACTCACAACTTGCAAACAAGACATGCTCAGCAGTTTATAAATGGGTTGTGTGCAACTTTGGAAACATGCTTGGTTCTTTATGCTTGAGCCCTGACTTTTGCAACGTATTCTATGCTTCAGCGTCACTGAACCGTTCTGCTAGCTGTCCCTGTCATGCCTTCGCGCGTTTGCCTATGCGGTGAACTCTCCCTGGAATTGCCTTCCTCCACTTCTCCAGTGAGCAAACACTCAGTCTTCTTGCAAAACCTGGTGTCACCTTTACTCTGAAGCCTTGCTTGATCCCACGAATAGAAGTCATTGTCCCGCTCGCGGAGCATGTACGCGCACTCACCTGTTACTATGTATTTTTCCACATGTCTTCCCCATCAGCAGGCTGTGAAACCCTTCAGGGCAGAGATTATGCTTCATTCTTCTCTGTATGTCTGGGGCCTGGACCAGCACCTCTTGGGTTGTTGGTCTAGGAGTAATCAAGCAGGAAAGTTCCAGCAAAAAGAAGTTCCAGTAAATGAAGGAAAAAGACATGGAACCCAGGAAATAGCGCCTACCTGAGAGTGGTAACAGCAAGTCCAGGAATAACGACTGTGCTGCAGACCCTGCTCTCAGCCACAGAGGAGGAGGCCTTTGTGAGGAAGAAAGAGAGAATACCTGATATGACGGAGACTGCAGAGACAGGAGGGCAGGGAGGCTGAAGCTGTGATGATGGCAGACAGTACAAAAACAAAGCCTATTCACAACTCTAGGAAAAACAAAAAACTTTATAAGAAAAGAAATGATTCATTTCATGGAACTAGAGCAAACAATACCCACATAGTCATAAAAATAGACATTTTGAGGACCAGGCACGGTGGCTCACGCCTGTAATCCCAGCACTTTGAGAGGCCAAGGTGGGTGAATCACGAGGTCAGGAGTTCAGGACCAGCCTGGCCAACATGATGAAACCCTCTCTCTACTAAAAATACAAAAAATTAGCTACATGCAGTGGCAGGTGCCTATAATCCCAGCTGCTCTGGAAGCTTAGGCAGGAGAATCGCTTGAACTGGGAGTTGGAGGTTGTAGTGAGCTGAGTTCATGTCAGAGTGAGACTCCATCTAAAAAATACATATATATAGAAACTTTCTTTCTTAATGTAATGACGATAGTGATATACCTGTATCAGGACAGAGGTGGTAAGGACACAGGTGACTAAGTCAGGGCCAATAAAGTCTGCACCGAAGTTGTTGGTAGGACTTAAGAGCATGCTCCTTAAAAAGTCAAAAAACGCTTGGGACATCCCCGTTTTCCTTCCTCCTGCCTCTTTCTTGCCAGACGTGGGGACTTCAGGGTTGCTACGGCAGATCCATAATCATTTGGATCCAATTTCCTTCCATCTTTCTGCTCCTTACCTATGGATTCTCTTATGTGAGAGAGAAACAAATCTTTATCTTGTTTAGGCAACTTTTGCTGGCTCTCTGTGCTGGCCGCTGAACATAATTTCTATCTGATCTAAGACATGGAGCTTGTTATTTAGAGATATGGAGCTAACCATCCAAAGAAACACATGCCTCCCAGTTGTGCTGGACAACTAGGGGCATGTACAGGTTGGGGGGTCTGTGGGAGGCAGAGGCACACTCTTGATGCGTGTGTACCCCATGCTGAGGGGTGACCAGTGAGCAGGCTGAGAAAGCCAGGCTGAGTCAAGGAGTGCCTCTTCCCATAAGCAGCTCTGCCTAATTCCTAATAGGATGCATGTGTCTGGCCATCGATTTAAACAGCAGTTTGGATTATGGAATGATTGTTTGGGCAAACTAGGCCGGACACTGCTGACTGAAGCCCAGAGCTGACACTCTTCTACCTCCTCACTCCCCTCTCCTCTCCTGCTTACATTCTCCGCTGAGGGCTCAGCCTTTCGCAGTTCCCACTACCCCATGCAGCGACATTGTGAATGGCTGCTCAAGTCATGCACTGAACTAGTAATTTATGGAATTATTATTATTATTTTTTTACTTAAGAAAGGAATTCCTTTTTCTAAATCACAGAAAGCCCCTGTATGGACTAGGATCCCCCTTTCTCCCATTGCCCCTAAGTAAAATCCAAAGAGGCCTGCCCTGACCTACCTCACTGAGTCCATGGTGACTGCCCCTTGTGCGCATGACCCTAGCCATAAGGCACTTCTCTTCCTTTCTCACATGTATCAGACCCTCTGTCGGTCCTAGGGCCCTTATGTTTGTCCTTCTCTTTGTCTGGGATGTTGTCCTCTAGATTTCCATTAATCGAGTTTCTGCTCAATATCATGTCTCCACCAAACCCTCCCAGACGGCTCTACCCAGTGCTGCCTTTTCTGTAACCATCCTGTTACACCGTTTCATTTTCCTCCTAACACGTATCGCCCTCTGACATTTGTTTGTTTACTTGTTTGGTACTTGCCTTCCTCATTAGTGTGTAGACTCCATGAGGACAGGTTGTGTCTGGGACAGGTTGGTCTCCCAGGGAAGCAGACTGTCAGAGACAAGGATGGAGATTTACCAGGGTGTACTCTCAGGAACCCCATCTTGGGAAGGGAAGAGAAGGGAAGGGAATAGGACTGGGCAGCAGGAAAACACACCACAGCCAGCTCGCCAGAAACATCAGCCAGCCCCACAGGGAGTTCTGGGGGTGGGCTAGCCCCGCAGCCTTGTCCCAGGTCAGCACACACACCACTGGGCTTTGTGCTCCTCGTTGGAGCTGTGATCTTGAGGGAAGCAGCTCCCTGTAGCTCAGGCTGTCCCCAAAAAGGGCTGACAGCTGAGGACTCCCTGCCAGCAACATCCCCAGCAGTGTCCTTCCTTCAGGGGGATCTGGGGGCACATCAGAGCATCCAGCATGTCTATCTTGCCCATCACTACGCCTCAAGTGTCCACAACATCCCCGGTCCATAGGAGGTGCCCAGTAAGCTTTTGATAGATGACTAAGGGACATACAGGTCTTGGTGGCTTGAGGGTCACCCCGTCTCTTTCAAGCACCCACTGCATATGACCGCTACACACCACTGTGTTTCAATCTCATGTTTTAATCCCTGAAGGACATGTGACTTCCTTGATTTTGGTGCTGATTATCAGGCAGGGGACAGATCACTGTCCCAATTGCCTTTTACCACCAAAACACAGAGCCTGAGAGAGGCACACATCTGATCAGTCCCCAGCCCACTCCCCGGGCACTCTGTCTGCCCACACTGGGGGCTGCTGGCCCCCACGGCTCTGCCGCGCCCAGACTGTGGACCAGCTCCCGCAGAACACAATGCAACGGTGCCTCTCTTTGGGGGTCCCCATGGCAAGTCTTCACTAAACTGTGGCAGCCTCTCAATCTGACGCCTCCACCTCCCAAAGAATATTCTGTTGTCACACAGCTCTTCATTCAGCAGAGATGACTCGCCCCAGAACACAATACAGGCCTCCTTCACTGATCACCGTTTCTTTAGGCACAGATTTTAACATTTGTGCAGATGAAGATCAATTTTACGTTGAAAACTGCAGGGTGTTAACCTTGAGAATTTGAATTATGAAATACATCTTATTGAGATGAGAGGGTCAGAAACTGTCCCGAGATCATGACGGCAGAGCATCCTTTTTAGGGCGAGCTCTCTGCAAGCACCAGGTCGTCACAGCAGCTGTTCCGGGACTGTGCAGTCACCGTTCCTCCCTGTGTCAGCCGTGGGGCTGTTCACAAAGTGTCTGGTCCCGTATCTTCCAGAACATGATAGGCTTGACCTTCTCCACCTCTTTGAAATCGTTGCACATGTGATTTGTTCTTGCAATGAAATGTGAGTGGGAAAGATGTGCACCATTTCCTGGAGGAAGCTTTGAGGACCAGTCCATGCTCTGAAAACCAGAACTGCCAGTTCTTGTCCTGCTTTGGGATAATGTATCTCAAGATGGCACGCCCTCAGCTGGGCCTCTGAGTGACTGGGAGGCTGACGTGCAAGGAAGCAAAAAGCAAACCTTGGCTGTTCAACCACAGAGGTGCAGGATTTATTTGTTACTAAAGCATTTCCTAGACTGCCCTGACCAAGCCATACCCTCCCTCCTCTCTCCTTCCCTCTGTCTCCTGCTGTTTTTCTCCCTCCCTCCCCTCTCACTGCTTTTCCGCTCTAATCACCTTGGTAAATCCAGACTGATCCTTGGATGCTGCTTTCAAAGTGCCTCACACATATTTGGTGGCCTCTTCCAGTTACCCCCCACCTCTCTCCAGCCACCCCTGGGATTATCTCTGCTACTCTGAGAGATCTCAAGTTTCCACAGCTTGTCGGCATCCTCCAAGTGTTCACACCTCGGCTCCTCTGGCCCTGGCTTCCCAAGCCCCTCTCTCGGTGCCGACCTCTCATGCCAATCCTGCTTCTGGGCACAGCCCAAAGAGAGGAGGCAGATCGCTGGAGCAACTTCCCAGCCATTCCCCGTCTGATCTCACAGGTCCCCTCCCTTCCCCTCATTAATCTCAGAAGAATAAATTGTTCCAAAGGCAGAGAAGAAGAGAGCTGTCTTGCTTTAAAAGTCATGCTTGTGAGTAGATAATTTCTTTTTCCAGTTTCCTGCCCTATTCTTGACTTCAATGCACGGCTCTAACTTACTTACTTACTTTCTTTCTTTCTTTCTTTCTTTCTTTCTTTCTTTCTCTTTTTTTTTTTTTTTTTTTTTTTTGTGAGATGGAGTCTCGCACTGTTGCTGAGGCTGAGGCTGGAGTGCAGTGGCACAATCTCGGCTCACCACAACCTCTGCCTCCTGGGTTCAAGCGATCCTCCTGCCTCAGCCTCCAGAGTAGCTGGGACTACAGGCACCCACCACCACACCGGGCTAATTTTTTTGTGTTTTTAGTAGAGACGGGGTTTCACTATGTTGGCCAGGCTGATCTTGATCTTTTAGTAGAGACAGGGTTTCACCACGTTGACCAGGATGGTCTCGATCTCTTGACCTTGTGATTCACCTGCCTCGGCCTCCCAAAGTCCTGGGATTACAGTCATGAGTCACTGTGACTGGCCCCAATTTTCTTTAAAATATGATTCAAAGCTCACCTTGTATTCAGGAGCCTTTTCAGGACCACATGAATCCGCTCACTCCACCGGGTGGCCTCGAGCGGAGCTGTTCCAGGGACTGTGTTACTGCGGTCTTGGTGAGCTCCTTTATCAATGCGTTCTTTGGATCTCTATGCTGCCTTTTCAGACTAGATTTTGCTTAGGAATAGCAAAAAGAGCTCAGGGTTGACATACAAGGGGATAAATTAATCTTTCGCTGAGAAATATTAGAGTAACTTACTTTAAAACAATAAAGAAGCCGTTTATTTGGAGCCTTCTCAGAGGCCAAGTCTCCTGTGTCTTCAAGAGGCTTCCACACTGGTAGATCTGAACATCCTTGGCATCCAAATAGGACTTTAAACTAGGTCAGGAGATGTCTTTTCTGAGGCAAAACTTTCCGTTATTTTCAGCGAGTTACTTTCACAGAAACCAGTTTGACAGGATGGTTTCATTTCTGCAAACTGGTTGATGTTGGATGATGTTACTGATCTATTTATTTGTTATTAAAAAGCACTCAGTAAACACAGGAACATGGTACTCTGTCTAATGTGAGGTACGCAAGGGGAAATAGAAGCTGTGATGCCTGCCTCTGTGGAACTGCTGTTGTTGTTGCTGTTGCTGTTGTTGTTGTTTTTGAGACGGAGTCGCTCTGTCACCCAGGGTGGAGTGCAATGGCTCGATCTTGGCTCACTGCAACCTCTGCCTCCCGGGTTCAAGCGATTCTCCTGCCTCAGCCTCCCTAGTAGCTGGGATCATAGGCGCATGCCACTGCACCCGGCTAATTTTTGAATTTTTAGCAGAGACAGGTGGTCAAGATGCAAAGCCAGTGGCGGGCACCTGCTTACTGAACTGTGTACAGAGTGAGGAAAAGCTGCACGTTTCCTTCCCGTTGCCTTTTCCACTGCATTTTACTCTCACTAACACCATTCATAGCTGTCATAGGTTGAAGATCCTAGACACAAATTGGGGCAACTGCCTGGTCTACAGGGATTTCCTCAACGCCTCTGTCTCTATTTGAAAGGTGGGCCATGCGACCCAGCCAAAGATAGTCATGGTACATTCTGTCTCTGGCCGCAGTGCGGAGCAGAGAGGTGAGCACATATTTCAGATGAGGCTCCTCAAAGACCTCGGGGTCTGCTGAATTAAGAGACGTCCATTCCTCTCTGCCTGTGAAGCTGTTGAGACACAGGTCTGGAGCGGCTGGGGCCATGGTGGCAGGTTTGTGGATGGCTAGGACGAAGCCAACACACCCATGGGACAGGTAGGCCCTCCCAGCTCCCACACCCACCCTGCCCTCCTCTTGGCTTGTCTACACCGTAGGTAAAGGAACCCCCTGCTTTTTTTTTTTTTCCATAAGTTCAAACTGGCTTTTATCATTTTCAACTTAACAATATTAATTAATTGTAAAGGCCAACAAATGCTGAACATTTTACACGTAGTCTCATTTAATCCTCCCCAACATGGCACCCCATGGCTGTCTCTGGTGCTTTCTCTTCTCCTTTTCCACTTTCCCGGATCCATCTTCTGTTGCATTTCCCATTGGATTTCCATCCCCCATGAACTCTCTTCATCGTCACACCTACAGAGCTGCCTCTCTCTACAATCCCTAATCCCACCATTATTACCATTGAAATTAGGAATATGAAAATAAACAAAGTGGTTGGATTTATCCTATTTTTTTAGCAAGCATCAAAAATGCATTTAAGCCAAAAAGAACCAAAGTTCACAAAACAGGAAGTTTGATTGCGTCAAACTGAAAAAAAACCCTCCACCGACATCCCACTGTCCAACTTCCTATTGGCTTCATGCCTTCGGTTGCATTCTGCATGTTCCCCACATTCATTTCATTCACGCTGTTGCTTTTGTTTTTGAGGTTCCATTGTCTCTAAATCTCTCCTGACAGTAGGATGGGGGTGTCATGAATGAATGAATGAAGTACTGAATAGGATATTTGGGCTATGTAAGAAGGGATTAAGAGGGTAGAAAATCAACTTTGCCCTATTTCTTCTGCCACTCGTTTATTTCGCTCTGTCCTTGGCCTCTGTGAGGTCTGCTCCTCCCGAGTTTCCATTGTCTGCTTAGGTTTTCTCCCCTTCCCGCAGGCTCCTGCTGGCTCTGTGCGGTTGCTTCTGAGACAAGAGTTGCTGACTCTCCCAATCTACACTGTAAGCAGCCAGGGAGAAAGCACAGCTCATTTTAATGCAGTTCATTTAGTCTACATAACCTTGGCTTCCCCGTTACACTCTTCCTGGTATGTAAAACATGTAAGAGCTGAGATAAGACTTTTAAAATATTAACATAATCCAGGCCTCAACACAACATAATCCAATGGAAATAATATTTATAGCAACAGCGCCCCCAGGTTCAGAAGACGCGGCTGAAATGTTATTATTGTGCAATGGAAATTTGCAGCCTTCCCACTATGGAATCAAAACATGAGCTTGAACTAAATTATACTGTTTTTCTCAAACCTCAAGGACAGCCTAATCACCCTGCAATGCATAAGCAATTCACTTTAACTTTTTATTTTATGAAAATAAAACTGTGAGCTTTAAACGGAAAGTACGACAGCCAAACAAATTTTTTTTTTTTTAATTTATCCTTTCATTCAGCAGAAGACCCAAGTCTTTACTTTAGTTCCCTGGGCACTGCCAAATATGCAGTGTGAAGGTGATATCAGATGGCATGGAAATCTTCTAAGCCAGGTCATTTTCTTTGTATCTTATTGGAAATTAAATTATTCTAGTAGTCAGAAGTTTAAGCAGAGAATGTAGAAGGAAAACAGGAAGAGGGAGGAAGAGGAAGAAGAAGGAGAGGAGGAAGGAGGGAGTGGGAAAAGGAAGGGAAATAAGAGAAAAAGAGGCAGAGAGGAGTTGGTTGAAAAAGAGAAATGAAAGAATTCCTCAAACAATAGGACTGGGCGGGAGGCAGGATGCAGTTGGTTTGGAAACTGTTCTGAAATATTTTTCCTTTGGGTCAGATGGAGCAGCTGCTACATGGAGCAAGGGAAATCCCAACAGCTTATGTGATGTGAAGTGCTGAGGGAATCAGAGAACCTGAGCGGGGAAGATGTGAGCTTACTGAGCCCAGCTACCCACTTCATCCCTGAGTCTTCCCGCTTCCGGTCTCATCACAGATCTGGAATTTTAATCATGGTGTTCACTTCTCTTTCTAGTTTTTGGAAGTGGATTTTTAACCTCTTCCAGGATTTAGTCTTTCCTGGGTGTTCGTGATAACTTTGTTCTCTGATGTCTAGGATATTCGGTATTACCTGTTTTCCCTAATTCCTACTTGTCCTGTACTTTTTCAAATGTCAGCTCCCCAAATTGTCACCCTCTTCCGTAAGGTGGCTTGCTCTGAGCTCAGCGTCCGCATTTTCCCATATCCTGGAAAGCACGGTAGTTCCTGTTCCAATCATGGCAATGACTTACTCAGTAAAGGTGAGCACCCGGTACTCACCCTGTGTCCGGAAGACAGTGCCAAGGTGAATTGTTCTAAGCAATCACTAGAAGTCACAGGGATTGCCCCAACCACGATGCTGGAGAAATGCCCAGAACTCACCCGGCTAAAGAATCAACTTGCCTCCTCCACCTCTCCTCCCAGATTCCATCGAAAGCCAAGACTTTTCTTGGCTGGCATCTCCAAGATATTAGTCAGTGTCATTTACTCTTAAGGAGAATGTCCAGGGCGCCTCACTGATCATAAGGAAATCAGAAGCAGAAGTGGATCTGCTGGCCCTTCTGTGCCTAGTCAAGCCACGGGACAGGTCTCCCTGGAATGGTAGCATGACCAAGAGGCCAGTCAGGCTCTGGGTTCAGACCACCTGGGATCGAATCCAAGTGCTGCCACTGCCTAGCAAGGTGACCCAGCAAGCTACTCAAACACCCTCGGCTTTCATTACTCCCTATGTAAAGGGTTTGAAAGAGTGTCTGGCAGACACATGACAGGTGATTAATGAATGCTGGCTGTTTTTATCATTACCACCTTCATCATCTGTGGGTTAGATTATGACCAGAGTTAAAAGAATAATTAAGCCATGCATTTAGTTCTGCCAAATATTATTAACATAATATTATTATGTCATAATAATATAACAATATAATAATCATATATATTATATAATAATAAAATAATAATATTAACATAACAAATAATTATTAACATAAACTCACAGTCGTGCAGCATGCCTGTGTGCCTATGTGCCCAGCACTGTGATAAGGGCACTGTGGACATCAGTGGCATTTAATGTTTTCAGCAATGCTACGAGGTGGCACCACATCGTGGAAATGGAGATTGAGAGAGTCATGAACTACTCAAGGTCACCTGGCTAATAAGAAGAGAGGCCATTGATTCACCCCAGTTCTCAGACCCCACACCCATGTTTAACCTACTGTCAGCGGCTGCGTTCCTGTGCAACAGCTTGTGTAGAAAGCCAAGCTCAACACTTCAGGTGTGAAATGACATCAGCAGGGATCGAATCATACGTGGGGCTTTTGTATGCCTGTACTTGTGTGTGCTTATTTGCTTCCTTAAATTGGATTTATCCGTTAGAAAAAAAAAATTCAGTCATTTCTCTCTCAAACACTGGTGCAGACCTATAAGACAGAGATGGCCGGAAGGCCCTGTACAAAGCACCCCGTGCCAGTGAAACTACCCCCAAAGGGAAAGTGGATCACCTACTTTGAGTCCCTGCCCCCTTATCCTTCCTCGCTGGCTCCCAACTTGGCTCTCCGATGCAAGACTTACTTGCTCTGGCTGTTAGATCTGTTCTCAAACAACGAATTTCACCTCAATCCTTCACCTTTCACCTGAGTTATTCAGAGCATCATCGGCGATGTTCAGTCACAGGGAGACTGAGAGTTTGTACGAGGGGAAAATTTTTTTTTTTTAAAGTGAAATTAGAACAGGGAAAAGCCATTGCGTGAAGATGTTAGGTCCCTTGGAATCTGTGGGAGATCGGTGCCAGGACCGCCAAGGGTGTGCAGGTTGCTGATGTAAACTGGGGTTGTGTTTGCACATAACCCACACACATCCTCCCAATGCTTTAAATCATCTCCAGATGACTTACAATACCAAAGACAATGTAAACGCTAGGTAAATAGTCACTGTACTGTATTCTTTTAATTTCTATTATTTTATTGTTGTACTGTTATTTTTTATTGTTTTCTTTTATATATTTCCTACCCATGGTTGGTTGAATGAGTGGAGGCAGAGCCCGCAAATACAGAGGCCGACTGCTGTAACAGGTACCAAAAACTTAGGGGCTTAAAGCAACACAAATTTATTTCTTATAGTTGTGGAAGTTAGGAGTCCAAAATGGGCCATGGTGGGCTAGCATCAAGGTGCCTGCAGGACTGCACGCATCCTGGAGGCTCCAGAGAAGAACGCACATCCTTGTTTCCCAGCTCTAGAGGTTGCTGCACTCCTTGGCTTGTGGCCCTTTCCAGCCACATTCACATCACTGCAACCTCTGCTCCCATTGCTCCTGTCGACTGGACTGCAGAGAGATGTGCATCCACCCTTCCTGGGAAACATCTGAATGACTTTTTTCCAGCCAGCACCTAATGGCTCTAAGAACCTGGATTGTCCCCTGGAATATTCTGGATGTGGTATCTTGGGTATGTCTGCTTTCCGTGTATGCTTAGCATCCCTAGAGTCTGAGACTGGCTTCAAGCCCTCATAAACAGACTCGCTCTCTGCCCTATAAAAGCGCTGGGCTGCTTCTGGGATTCTATGCCTGTCTCCTCCAGACTTCTGCAGGCTGTACGGTGCTAGCCACACAGCCCTGCCCTGTGGCTGGCTCTGTCGCTAGAGGCCGAGCCTGTTGAAGGCACACTGTGGACCACACAGAGACTGCCCATCATCTCGTTGTGCCCACTGGTACCCAGGCCCATGCACCCACCGTGGCACTGCTGCACCTCAAGAACTGATCTCTGCAGAGAATACCCCAGGTAGGCACCTCAGAACTGGTTGGGGTTTCTCTCTGTGTCTGGAAAGCTCTTTGCCTTTCATCCTTTCCCCTTAAGTCCCACCTTCTCATCTTCCTTGCAATTTCTGTCCATACTCTGAAAAAGTAAAAACCCAAACATTGGACCCACCAAGTAGTTTGTGTTTGTTTGTTTTTCGAGACAGTCTTGCTCTGTCACCCAGGCTGGTGTGCAGTGATGAAATCTCTGCTCACTGCCATCTCCGCCTCCCGAGTTCAAGTGATTCCCCTGCCTCGGCCTCCCTAGTAGCTGGGACTACAGGCACGCGCCACCACGCCCGGCTAATTTTTTGTACTTTAGCAGAAGCGGGGTTTCACCATGTTGGCCAGGATGGTCTTGATCTCCTGACTTCATGATCCACCCACCTCAGCCTCCCAAAGTGCTGAGATTACAGGCGTGAGCCACCGTGCCCAGCGGACTCCCCGCGCCCAGCGGACTCCCCGCGCCCAGCGGACTCCCCGCGCCCAGCGGACTCACCGCGCCCAGCCGACTCCCCGCGCCCAGCGGACTCCCCGCGCCCAGCCGACTCCCCGCGTAGTTTTAAGAAATGGTTTTCACTTCAGCATCAAGGGTAATTAGGACCAGACTGTTTTAGACAGCACTCCAGTGGAAAGGGGCAGCTGTCCTCTTTCAGACAGGGCCACGACGCTGAGGGTCCATGAACCATCGGCAAAGGGAAGCTGGCCGCCATTTTCCTTTCTAGAAGGTGTTTGGTTACATTTAGCGTCGTCACTCGCACACCCTCGGAAACTTCTTCAGAAACAGAATATAAGGCCAAGTCCCCCAGCTAGGGAGGAAGAGGGAGAGACCTTCGTGGCTTGCCCCCTTGGGAGAAGAAAGCGCAGATCCAGGGCCACCGGGCCCTGCCCTCTCTTCGTGCCTGCCTTGGCCGTTCCAAGCATGCTGACAGCCATAAAAAATCAGGCCTGTTAGCAACAGGAAAGATCACAGGCCTTGATTCCTGTTGAGCTCCTCCAGCAACAGCTGCCATCTGGCTCCCCATCACGGGCGAATGCAGGCTCTGATTTATGGAGAGGCGCAGGTCAGGGAGTGGGCCACGTGCATTGCCCTTTCCCCCACAAATACCCCAGTGGACGGGGGCCCAGGAGAGGGCCATTGCGGGTCATCAATAAATCCTGGGGATAAAACAATGCAGAGGTTATTAAAGGGAGCCGAGAGGGGACGGATGCGAGTTATTCCAATTACAGGCACGGTTATCTTCCCCTGTGCAGTTCAAAGTGTATGCGCCCTAATGCATTTCAGCAGCTAATAAAAGTACTGTAGGGTTTCTTTTCTTCTCTCTCTCTCTTTTTTTCTTCTTTTTTTGAAACCCATAGTGCTTATAAATTACAGGGTAGAGGGGTGTGAAAGATACATAGCAGCTTTGAAGCAGCACTGACAACCTCAAACTAATTGATCATAAAAGGAAGCCAACTGCAATAGAGGATGAACCATTTATCTAGGCAAAAATAGCCAACAGTTTCCCTATGGGGATGGGAATGTAAAAAAAAAATACTAAACTAAAATGAGGGGAGGGCTACGGGGAACCCCTCCTTTTTTGAGCCCTTCAGTTGCGGGCACTAAAAGTGGAGGCCTTGCGGATGTGACTGTGGCTTTGCAGTGGAAGACCAGGACAGGAGCGCTCCTTCCATAAACACAGAGGAAGTCCAGACCACTGTGGTCAGCCTGCAGGCAAGAATGCTCTCAAAGCTGATCAAAAGCTTTATCTTCTACATCTTTTTCCAGATGAAAATTTCATCAGACCCCTCAATTGCTGGCCATTAAGTTCCTTTAGCTTTTATTGTGCTAAAACGGAATGGACTGGAGAGGGTAATTTAAATTGCATTGATATAGGCTAATGGGGTAGGGTAGAGAGAACCCAGACAAAGACGCAGGAAAATGATCGTGTTATGCGATATACGTTAAAAGATGTGGCCACGGCCGGGCGCAGTGGTTCACGCCTGTAATCCCAGCACTTTGGGAGGCTGAGGTGGGCGGATCACAAGGTCAGGAGTTCAAGACCAGCCTGGCTAACAGAGTGAAACCCCGTCTCTACTAAAAACACAAACCCACCTAGAGGTGGATTTAGATGAGGCCAGTTGGAAACAAACTCAGAGGAGCACCTGCCTCCACTTTCTGCCCTTTCCATTCCTCCCACCCCTTTCCATGGCTGCCGCCCCTCCTGTGCCACCAGAGTTAACCTTAATTACGCATGGGAAGGTGGATAGCATGGCTCCTGTACGGCCCATCCTGTTGCCACCCGCTCACCACTGACAGCCACTCAGGCCACAGTCCTCACCTCACATTCTAGGCCTCTGGCCTCGGGACTTGTGCTGGGAGTGACCACACTCTCCCTGGCATGCGGCCACACCTGCCCCTCCACATCCAGCTGCGCCCGTCTGGGGTCAGGGAGTCTTCAGCTTGGACCTGACCTGCAGCCCTCCCATGATTCTCCCTCCAGATGCAACCAGCTCACTCCTGATCTCTGGTGCGTCCCTGTGCATGCTCTGCTGTCACATAGAGCTGCAGTCCTGTGCTCCCTGCTCTGTGTCCTCCCTCGAGGCACGCTCTCAGGGCTGCAGACAGCCTTACTGCACGCATCTTTGTCTCCCCTAGAAGTGCCCAGTACGTGCCGCTGGCCCGTGGCTTTCATCCAAGCAGGAGGGAGGCAGAGTGAACCAGTGAAGGGAACCTGGGCAGCAGAGCCAGGAAGCGACTCGTCAGGGCCACCCAGTCACCAAGAGGTAACATAGAGCTCACAGAAGGCTTTTCTGCATCAAGGCTTTTCATCATAAGGAGCTGTCACTTAGCATCTGTTCCCACACATTCAACCTAGAGTGCGCAGGAAGCAAGTGTCCCAGAGGCAGGCTTCTGACACTTTGGAACTGGAAGGCTTTGCCTGCAAGTGTCACGTGTGGGATCTATAAGGGTGCCCATTTCAGATGATTATTGGAAGAAATTAAGTGAGATAATATGTGCAAAGTTAGGCAGATCACGAGGTCAGGAGATTGAGACCATCCTGGCTAACACGGTGAAACCCTGTCTCTACTAAAAATACAAAAAATTAGCGGGGCATGGTGGCGGGCGCCTGTAATCCCAGTTACTGGGGAGGCTGAGGCGGGAGAATCACTTGAACCCGGGAGGCGGAGGTTGCAGTGAGCTGAGATCGCACCACTGCACTCCAGCCTGGGCAACAGAGCAAGACTCAAAAAAAAAGACACTATCTGACACAGAGTAAGAACTCGAAAATATCAGCCATTGTTAGTTGTTAATTACTTCTACTAATGCTCATACGCAAAATAAATGCACCTTCCCATCCAGCAATGAATATCCTCCTTTTTACTGCTACACACATCTCAGAAATAAGCATTCTATCCCCAGAGTGACAATTCCCACTCCTTCATATTTCCATGTTTCTAATGTTCATTCAATGTGTATTTTACCCCACATGGAATGTGCTATGGAGTCCTAATTTCCAATACCCTAACCAGCAGTCCTCATGAACCATCAAAATTATTTGGAAAATACCATTTTCATTACCGAAACTGTGTCTCCCGGGCTGCCTCTTTTACCTGGGAGTGGAGATGAGAAAAAAATGTGTTTCTAAAATTTAACTCTTTTGGCATTTGAAAATTTGAGGACACTGAGATGGAAAGCCCTGTCCGTCACCTCCCCAGCAGTCACAGAGGAGCTGGGTGTCTCCCTGACCTACCGCCCGTCCCCCTCAGCTTTGAGGTCTCAAGTCCTGCGAGGACAGCCCAAGCACATCTCCAAAGCAGTGCTGTGTGCCCCGAGCCTGGGAAAGCCCTGGGTTCTTAAGGCGCTCAATAAGCATTTGCTGAATGAAGGAACAAGCAAACTCAACACCTGTCCCTGGCACAGGCACACACAGATACTCTGAGGAAGGGGGCATAGCAGGCAAGGGGAGACCCCTGGCTCCTAATGACCCCCCGGAATGTCCTGAGCAGAGTCTTGGAGGGGTGTGGTTCCCAGGACGGCTTTTGACCCCTTGAGGCTCCTATCAGAAGGCAGCAGTCACCTGGGGCCTCACACTAGGGGAATCGCTGGGTGTGTGCAGCGTGGCAGAGGTGCAGACTTCAACACGCTCACTCCATCACCCACCACAGCCAAGGTCTGTTTCTGGAGCTCTGCAACATATCTCTTCATTATACCACAGGAAGGATTTTTTTTTTTTTTTTTTAACCATTGCTGAACTGAATGCTGTTTTGTTCCCATGATGAGAAAAGGCCTTGGCCTCAGGAGTCGGGCTGGGCAGGGGTGGAACAGCCTCCTGCCCAGGTAGATGGATCAGCCCTCAGGTGGGCTGATTCTGGGGGCTCCTCCTGCAGAGGCTTCCCTCACCCACCCTGTTCCTTCCATCCGGTTCCAGATAGCAGCGTATCTCTCAGGCGACCATGGCTGTCCTCCCCTCCTTTTGTCTTCTCTTCTCTGGAATCTGATAAGAACCCCCATGAGATTATTGGAAGGCTGCCCTCCCCAGGTGCACATCACGTAAGAAAGAGCGTTCTGACTGGCACAGCTGCCGCCACTCCTGCTGCTCCTGGCAGACCAGCGACTTTGATTTATTGCTCTACGAGTAAATACTAGTAAATAAATGACAGAAATGCCTTTTCCCCTGGCGACTCCCCAGCCCCACGATAATTAACTTGTTCTTCTTTCCTCCCTCTCTTACCAACCATGAAGCAGTGCTGTTCTCTGATGAATGAGTTGCCCACGACTATCTTGCCAACAGGTGTTTCACATAAAAGATGAGCCATCCCAGGAATAGTGTGAAGCGAGTGTTGAAATCTAGAAGCTCACGGGTCAGTTTGTCCCATGCAATATGATTTTAAAGGTTGGGCTTACATTGGGAAAAGCAGATTTCACATGGAAATGTATACTTCAGCCTTCTTTTGGAAACTGGAAGGTCGTCTGGAGATGGTGGGCTTCCATTCCCTCCTGGCAACAAATGCCTGGGCAGGCCCTCCCCTTCCTCTGGCTCTCTGAGCTGAGTATCAGTTGCTGTTTATGACTGTATTTGCTCTGTTGTTTTCTTACACCAGAGACATATTGCTCTGCATCCATATGTTGTGAATTGAAAACGGCTGCAAATTCTTTGTCACTTCTCCCATTGAGAGGTGAAGTCAGTTCCACCTCCTCTTGAATCAGGGCTGGCCTGAAATTTGCTCTGACCAACAGAATGTAGCAGTGATGCTGGATAACTTCTGAAACTGGACCTTAAGAACCACAGTCTCTACTCCCACCTACTTGGAACACAACCTCTTAGAGCCCAGCCATCACACTATGAGAAGGCTGAGCCACTTAGGCTACCTGGAAAGAACTGGAGCTCTTCATTCTACAATTCCAGTTGAGCTCCCAGCCAACAGCCAGCCCAGTTGTCAACCACGTAGGTGAGCCATCCTGGACACTACCACTGGTCAGGCCTCCAGAAGACAACCCTAACTGACACCATCTGGAGCAGAAGAAACACCCAGCAGAGCCCTGCCAACCTGTAAAATGGTAAGAGGTGATCACAAATAGTAAGAGATCATGAATGGTAAGAGATCACAAATGGCTGCTGTTGCTTCATGCCACTAAGTTTTTGAGCAGTTTGTCTGGCAGCAGTAGCTAACACCTTATCTTTATCAAGGTTTGGGAAGAAAAAAAGGTCATAAGGCTACATGTGTGAAGAAAAATGAAAGAAAGTAACCATTTTTGAGACCAAAGACTCCTACAGCTGAATTTGTACATAAATACTCAGCTTGCTTCAGAAATTCATACCAGTAAACCTCTAAAGATTTCATCTGCGGGCTCTGGCTCTGAAGGAACGTGATCGTTGATATAAGAACTCTGGAGCCACAGACCACAGCCTCCTAATGGCAAACAGTCATCAATTCTCTGGCCTTCCATTTTCCCATCTATGAAAATGGAATAATGGTATGTGCTCAGTTAATCTTCTATGAATATCATAGGACTCAAGGAGAATTATATATCTGAATACATTTTATTAATTACAAAGGACTACAAATGCTAAGTATTGCTATTCATATAATGTGCCCAATAATTTTTTAATACCTGCAAAGAAATCTCCATAACTCTTAGGGTCCCCAAAGCATAATATATTAATATTTACATTTTATATGCTAAGAGCTATTTACATTGGAATTTATTTATCCAACTGACCTTGAAGTCCATTTCTTTGGACCAGAAATAGCAAAGAAGTTTCAACTCAAGTGCCAAGTCCAGTTGTGTGTACTGCCTGGAGAATTTTGTTGAGAATGATGCTGAGGCCACATCTGGGAAGGCAGAGAGGTGGCATGCCAGACATGCATCACTCTTCCAGCATTTGACAGTCTTTTTCTTTCAAGGCGTTTTGTTTTGTTTTGTTTTGTTTTAAAAGGGCTTTAGGATGAAATAACAAAATATGAGATAGAACAGAAGAATTTGAAACCTCACTTTTTTTGCCTACTAACTACGTGACTGTGGCCAGAGACCACAGATATCTCTCTGAGCCCAGTCATATACTCTGAATTAGTGATGATGATAATGATGATGATGATGATGACGATGATTATGATGATGATGATGATGAGATGATAAGATGATGATGATGAAGATGATGAGATTTGATGATGAGATGATGACAACGATGACGATGATATGATGATGACAATGAGACTTGATGATGAGATGATGATATGATGATGACAATGAGATTTGATGATGAGATAATGATGATGATGATGATGATATGATGATGATGATGCATTTCATGAACATTTACTCCATGGCTAATATGTACTCTTTCATTCATTCCTCACGAGAACCCCTGGGAGAAGGTCTGCTTTATCATTATCCCCATTTAACATATGAGGAGTGGAGCACATACAGAGAAGGGCCCTTGCTTAAGTGGGAAACCAGGATTTGAACCTTGATAGTCTAGACCAAATATGGACAAACTTTTTCAATAAAAAGTCAGATGGTAGATATTTTAGGCTTTGTGGGCCATACAGTCTCTGTGACAACTCCTCAGCTCTGCTGTTGTAGTTCAAAAGCAGCCAGATACAAAATGTAAACAAACTGGTGTGCTGTGTTCCGATAAAACTTTATTTACAATATGCCCAGATCAGCTAGATTTCGCCTGGGGGCTGTAGTTTTCCTACACGTGGTCTAAAGGAATGCTGTCCAGTAGAAACAATGCAAGCCACAAACGTGAGCCACATATTTAACTTAACATTTTCTAGCCATATTTTAAAAGTAAAAATAAGCGAAATTAATACCATATTTATAAACACAATATACCCTAAATATTTCAAAATGTAATCAATATTTTACATTCTTTTTTTTTTTTTTTTTGTATGTATTTGAAAGCCAGTGTGTATTTTACACTTAGGGCCCATCACCACTTGGACCAGCCACATTTCAAGTGCTTGATGGCCACATGAGGCTGGTGGCTACATAAAGGACCTGGAAGTTCTAGAACCCAGCTCTTTCAGTCCTCTTCCATGGGGTCACCAGGACTGTAATGCACAAGACCCACTATGGAAGTACAATTGTTGTTACTGGATTCAGCTGAACCTCGTGGATGGGTTCCAGCCCATCCAAGAATGTATGAAACACTTCAAGACTTTAATTTTAATTTAGCAACCTCATACTCAGAATGCATTTTTCCTCAGAAACAACTCTATAAATTACCATAGGTGCCTTGAGCCCTCCCACCAAGCCCTCATTAATGGGCACTATACCTGTTGAACAAAGTGTGGCTCGAATCACCCCTAGTGGTCATTCAAAGGTTACTTTCTGTTAGTTTTAACTAAGGATTCGGGGAAAGACTGTGCCCCAGAGCAGCAGGACACAGCAGGTGCCCCCAAGCTTTGGTGGGGGGCTGCCTATGGAGCTCTGTCACTCTCGCCAGCTACAGATGTCCTTGCCGAATTTCTGGAGAGGCGCATTCCTAAGTCAGAGACACCCAGCCCATGTTCTTCTTCATCAGGCTCTTGGATAAAGCTTCTAGTGTGTGTTTGTCATTGTTTCCTGAAGGCATGCCTCAGGCCTTGGGAAAGTAAGCCATGGAACATTCAGCAGTGATTTCCAGGCTGTGAAATTTCACAGGCCAATCAAAATTTTACAATAAAAGAACCGGGGACCTATATAAGGTAACCAGCTTGTAATTTTCCAAGTAAACACATTAAGAAAAAAAAAAAAAACGAAAGAAAGAAAGAAACCCAGCATCTGTGGGCCCTATCATTTTCACACCAAATCATGTTAGAATGATATTTTAACACAAGAAAAGAAAAACAACCTCAGAATCAATGACAATTTTTTCACCTGAGTACATTTGGCTTGGTGGGGAAAATGCACGTCACTGCCTTTATTTTTATTTTATTTTATTTTTAACTTTTATTTTAAGTTCAGGGGTACAGGTTTGTTACATAGGTAAATATGTGTCTTGGCGGTTTGTTGTACAGATTATTTCATCACTCAGGTATTAAGCCTGGTACCTATTAGTTATTCTTCCTGATCCTCTCCCTCCTCTTACCCTCCACCCTTTGAAAAGGCCCAGTGTGTGTTGTTCTCCTCTACATGTCCATGTGCTCTCATCATTTAGCTCCCACTTATAAGTAAGAACATGCAGTATTTGGTTTTCAGTTCCTGTGTTAGTTTGCTAAGGATAATGGCCTCCAGCTCCATCTGAGTTCCTGCAAAGGACATGATCTCATTCTTTTTTATGGCTGCATAGTATTCCAGGGTGTATAGGTACCACATTTTCTTTATCTAGTCTATCATTGATGGTCATTCCATTGATTCCATGTCTTTTCTATTGTGACTAGTGCTCAAAGAACACGATACATGTGTGTATCTTTATAATAGAATGATTTCTCTTCCTTCAGTAATGGGATTGCTGGGTCGAATGGTATTTCTGTCTCTGGGTCTTTGAGTAATCACCACACTGTCTTCCACAATAGCTGAACTAATTTACACCCCAACAACAGAGCATAAGTGTTCCTTTTTCTCCACAACCTTGCCTTCTTCTGTTATTTTTTGACTTTCTAATCATAGCCATTCTGACTGTTGTTAGATGGTATCTCATTGTGGTTTTGATTTGCATTTCTCTAATGATCAGTAATGCTGAACTTTTTAATGTTTTGCCAAGGACCATGAAAACTTTGCCTCCAGGGCAGAGGCTCTGGGGCTAGCATTTGGAAACCCCTATCTCCTAGAAGGGTTCACTGTAGTTGTACAGGGTAATTGAAGGTTCTGGACAGAAGAGAGAGGGAGGAGCATTAGAACAGCTAGGAATGAATCCATCAGGAGGAAGGTGGCCTTCCCTCTAAGGGTTTCGGGTGAGAGGAATCAATACAGCATCAAATGTATCTTTTATTGGCACAAATAACTTATGCTTGTTTCTTGTGGTAGACTTTGTATCTGCACACCCCTTTTCCTTCTTTTGATCCTTCTAGAAACATCACAAGATAAACAGGAGAGATGCTATGTGCATTTTACAGATTAACGGTAACAAGTACAGAATTCCAAGGATCACTGCTATGGTTTAAATGTTCATGTCTCAAAAATTCACATGTTGGAACTTAATACCCAGTGTGATAGTATTAAGAAGTGGAACTTTTGGGAAAGTGATTAAGTCGCTTTCTGAGGAATGGATTAATGATCTTACAAAAATGTTGGAGAGCCTTAGTTCCTCTTTGCCCTTCCCTCTCTCCCACCATATGAGGACACAGCAGCATCCATGCCCTTTTGCCCTCCCATGGTGTGAGAATGCACTAGAGGGACCATCTGGGAAGCAGAGAGCAGCCCTTACCAGACACTGGATTTTGAGTGCCTTGATCTTGGACTTCCCAGCCTCCAGAATCAAAAAATCAGTTCCTAATATTTATAAATTACTCAGTCTAAGGTATTTAGTTATAGCAGCATGAACAGGATAAGATAATCACAAATATATATGTACACATTTGGATATTTTGGAGACTTTTTACTACACCCAAGCAATGAGTTTGGGGAAATTAGTGCTCTTGGGTTATATAAACCATCAGTCATTTGTAATCTATCTGTAGAGTAGTAATAGTAATACTCAGGACACTGAGGACCTCATGAGTTTCTGTAAAAGTTTTCTCCTCATCAGTGGGCAGTAGCCCCCAGCCACCTCCTCTCTGCTGCCAACAGGGGTCTGAGTGTCTTTGCCCAGGCTCAGTGCTACTCAATGCCTCAACTTTCTGTTTCTTTCCTAAAAGGTTGCTGCTTCTCTCCTGTTTACGATGACCCTGTCTCGCCCATCGCTGTCACGGCATTTTATTACTGGCCCCACAGCTGAAGGGTGGCAGGGCAGATGCAGGCCTCGGGTTTGCAGAGTTGCTGTAGTGATGTTTCCTGCATAAACCATCTTGGAAGGACAACTGCCAATGGTAGCATATTATCATGCCAGCGTTTTCCTGACTCTGAGCTGGAGAGTTCAAAAAACAAGAAAGAAAAGAGAGAGAAAGGAAAAGGATGCCAAAAAGCCAGCATCTTGCAATGGACATTTTCAGCTCCATAAATGAGGAGTTCATGTGGATATTCTGGGAACTACTGAAGTGGCCTGGGATTATCCCATCTCCCCACCTCCACCCTCACTCCCCAAGACATTTTTTTAAAACCATGCTTCTGTTACTAATTGTTCCTTCTTAACTCACCATCCAGTGCTTTGAAGTAACTATATAAGGCAACAGACACACTGTAAGCAAATGGCAGAGTACTGAGATACGGAACCCAAAATTCTTTTCAACTTAATATTAATCTATTTTGCCCTTCACAATCTCTGGAATTTTGCTTTGACTGGGAATCAATGTTTGATGACAAAGTCTTCTCTTCTCATGTTTGCATCTAGCAAATGTTAGGTCTTAAATGCCCCTCCCTTTTTTCCACAGGACGTCATGTGCAAGTGCTTTGCCTTAATGAGTAGCTGCAGCAAACGCACAGTGAGGGACTCTTATTCAAGGCAGGAACAGCCAGCCTGGCTGTGGCCAGGCAGTGGATTGAAAGGACTGGGACCCTGGACCCAGGCTTGTTCTTGGATCACAGGTTCCCTTTGGGGCTTGAGACCTGGGAGGGAGGAGGGGACATGGGCTGTTGGTGAACTTGTCCATATCTTCAGCAATCTTTCTTGTAGAAGGTGCCTGCAGGAACCTTTCTCACCATGAGAAAACATGTGCTGCCTCTGTGTAGGTCTTGCCTGAGTTTTAACTTCATTAGCATTGTCCCCTGTTCTCCTCTCCCACTACCATTCCCACAAAGGCAAAACCTTAACGTACTGATGTGTGGCTGTAGGCAGAATGCCACTGCTTTGTGTGCCGCACACGGCACTTCCCCATCTTCAGTGTGCCCAGCTGGGCATCCTGTTCACAGATTCAGATTCAGGAGATGGAGGCAGAATCTGCATTTCTGCCTGTGCTGCTGGCCCCCACCCTCACTTACAGTGGCGGGCTCTAGACCACATTTGTTTTCTACCTTTTCACTCTGAACTGCTATGAGATCACCTCCCTTGCTGGCAGTATACCTAGTTTGTTGCCTGTAAGAACCGCAGACTGCTCTGCCTCAGGCATCTCTCACATGGCAGTCCCCCTTTCCTCCAGACTGTGCTGCAATGAAGCACACAGTTGAGGGGGACATAACCCCCAGACCCGTGAGCAGGGAGCAAGAATTGCTGCAGGCGGGCTTCGTGTGTCCCTAAGTGCTGCCTGGCCGGGCACGGTGGCTCATGCCCGTAATCCCAGCACTTTGGGAGGCTGAGGCAGGTGGATCACTCGAGCTCAGGAGTTTGAGGCCAGCTGGGCCAACATGGCAGCACCACATCTCTACTAAAAATACAAAACTGGTGGCGGCGCCTGTAGTCCCAGCTACTTGGGAGGCTAAGGCAGGAGAATCGCTTGAACCCAGGAGATGGAGGTTGCCGAGTGAAAATAATAATAATAATAACAATAATAATAAAGTGCTGCTAGATTGCTTTTAAACAAGCCCTGCCTCCTCTTAAAATGCTGTTGCTAAGACTTTCCACTATTATCCCAAAGTAAAATTTCCATAATAGTAATAGTAACATTCAAGACAGGCAAACATGGTGGAGGGAGGTTCCCACAGATGGCAGCTTAAGGGAAATGTCAAGGAGGACATGGCTGATGAGGAGACTGTCTTGTGGCATACGACTTAACCACACTCTCTTGTCTCCAAGAAATCTAGAATGAAATCTCTGCTGCCTGTTACAGCCTGCGGCTTTGGATTTCCTCGAGGCCCCAGAGCGTCAGGTAATATCTTGGAGCCACTTTTCATGTTTCAGCTCACTGGTTCCCAGCTCACTTGTGAGAGAAGGGCTATTAGCCATCCCCCTTCATAGATGAGAAAACAAAGGCCCCGCTCCCCCCGCCCCAACACACACTCTTATCTCTAGGCTGTACCAGCTTCCTGAGTGGTAATAAAGTGGTGAGTTCCATTTCTGGGGGGTGCAATCTGAGAGCAGTAACTTCCCAGGGAGTCTCACCTTGTAGGAGGAAATACTTTCATAACACACAGGAGAGGAAACTGAGGCACAGAGGAATTAAAAGTCACTCACCTCAGCCACGCTCACAAGAAGGGGAGGCAGCCCAGGTCCGGAGGCAGGAGGAGCACACTCATCACCCCCTCGTGTCCCCCTGCAGAAGTCACTTGGTCATTTTACCGAATTGCAGGACATCCATTTAACTCAGGATTCGAAGTGAGTGCTCACCACCTTTGAAAGTGTGAGACCATTTGCTGCCCCTTTTGACCTCTGCCTTCTGCTTGTGAGTCGGGCACTGCTGGTTTCATCCCACAACCGGGAACACTGGGAAGCTGGGGTGCATGACGTCCATACGCCGTGGGCTCCATCCACGCTCTCCCCATTTCTTTCCACAGAGGAAGTTTTCCAAATGGCACTCTGCGTAGGAAGGAGCTTGTGCACGTGCGCACTACCACCGTCTGCCCTCAGCATTGATTCATGGGACGCTTCTCAACTGCAGCCCACAGCGTGACGACTGAACGTGTCCCCTCACATTTCCAAATGGGGGGGTGCAGGAGGCACTGCTCACTGTTTCCCCCCTCCCCTGACCCATGCTGCCAGTCCTGCCATCACTGCTGGGTGCTCACTGGGACCCTGGAAAGGTCTAGCTGAGCCTTTTAGGGCATGAGGATGTTGGAGAGTAGAGGTGGCTCCTCTGAGAAGCCTGAGAAGTGAGTGTATAAAATGCAGGATGAGGTTGTGTCTCCCTGGGATTGAAGCCACCCAACCTCACCCTCCACGTAGCACAAATGCCCAGCTCCTCCAGGGAAGTGTTCATGGCCAGAGTCCCAGGTTCCCTGCCATCAACAAGGCCCTGGTGTCATTCCTCACAAGGGATATGGCGCCTCCCCCCACACCAGTGACCATCATCTCTCTCCTCCTCCTCCTTCTTTCCCCTGCTTCCATCTCCCCCTCCTCCTCCTCTTCTTCTTCACTAGATACACTTGTTATATCTCCAAATGGGACAAAAAAAAGTCTCATCATCATCATGTGCCTCCTCTTCCTCCCTTTCTTCCTCAGAAGTTGATATGTGATTGATATGGTTTGGCCGCCCCAGTATGGTTTGGCTGTATCCCCGCCCAAATCTCACCTTGAATTATAATAATCCCCATGTGTCAAGGGTGGGACCAGGTGGAAGCAACTGAATCACACGGGCAGTTACCCCCATGCTGCTGCTCTCATGATAATGAGTGAGTTCTCACGAGATCAGATGATTTTATAAGAGATATTTCCCCCTTTGCTCAGCACTTCTTCCTGCCACCATGTGAAGAAAGCCGTGTTTGTTTCCCCTTCCATCATGATTGTAAGTTTCCTGAGGCTTCCCCAGCCCTGCAGAACTGAGAGTCAATTGAACCTCTTTCCTTTATAAATTGCTCAGTCTTGGGCAGTTATTTCTAGCAGCTTGAGAATGGACTAATGCAGTGACAAACTGTAAATTGGACTTTTCAGTGTGTTCACACCATAAGGAAGAGACTAGTGTCATTTCTGGGTCAGAAAATGTGACCACCATTAGAATTTTCACATGTCTGTAACCGTCCAGTATTCATAGCCCAGGATGCTGGTACAACTTCCTGAGATAGAGAATTATATCCTCACACAGAAGCTGCTGTGTGGCCCTCCCTCCCCTTGGTCACTCATGGCTGGGTGAACAGACCCAAAGACAGAGACCAAAAAATCAAATTCTTGGATTTTCAGTTCTGAATAGACTCTTGAAACTCAAAGGCCATGGCCTTGTAAGCCCAGACACTAATTTGTAAAAGTTGAGAGTTTTGAGAGAAGAAAAGAACCAGGGCTCCCTGCCAGGTGTCACACCCTGGGCCTCACGGAGGCCTCCTCTTTCACCACACGGCACAGCAACATTTCTGCTAAAAACAGAAAAGGGCTTCCTTCCTAGGACCCACTGTCTGTACTCTTCCACGTTGCTTTTCTCCATTTCTTTCACCTGAAGGCTTCACCACCAAAGGTTGGAACATTTTCCTGCTATTTCTTTACACTTGAGTTTCCGGGCAAAGAAATTCCGAGTTCAAACAGCAAGGTAATGCCATGAAAATAAGACGTGTCAAGCTTTTCTGGCATAGGAACAAGAACATGATATAGACACACACTACCTAATAGAAGAGAAGGCCCAATTTCAACCACATAACGGGTTCAAGAAGTTCCGTGTTGGTTCCTCCTTCATATAAAATAAACACTGGAGATTCCAGGGACAGAAAAGCAGGGAGTTGCAGATGTGCTGAGGATTTCATTGCTATCTAGCATGAAACCCTGCTATGAACATTGCCATCACTGATTTTTACATTATTAAGAGATGGGCCCTTTTATTGCACTGGTGTCATGAAAACAACAAAATCCCACATGAAATTAGGCACAACTCAGGACTGTCCTTTTGCGGAACATGGCTTTTTAGTTATAGGATTCTCCAAGGTGGTCTCACAAGTTTGTAATGAATTGGGTTGGGAAGTTACTGCTTTAGAAGGCAGAAGCAGTTTCAAGAGTGTGCTCTGGGTTATAGAAGTCAAGGGTGCAGAAGGACACTGGCCTCTTCCTAGGTAATTCCATCTCTGCCTGCTAGTCCTGAGTCTGAGAAACTGGCCTCATAAATTAGGCAGACAGGACTGCCAGAAGCCAATCCAGAACATGAATTTCTAACCCAGGGCTATTGTATAGCTTCCTGTGACCACTTACGCCGAGCCTCCCAGAAAATCTCTGACTACTAGAGGCTTGACTTGCAGTGAAACCTGTCCTAATTGATGAAGATCCTGTATCGAGTTAGAGAAATGGAAGAAATGACGCAGGGGTCTGGTTTGCCAGCCAACCGCTGTGACTTAAATCTGAGTCCTTTGGAGAGAAAGGAAGGCATTCCTTTTATTTCTAAGGTGGCTAAGGTGGTGAGTGACTAACTGGATTGAATAACTGATGCTATATAAAAGCTGGACTGCAATCGTTTTAGCCCTACCCGGGCGGGGCTGATCTGTCTTTCATGCGGTGGTGCTTACTACTCAGTAGCCCAGACCTAGGGAACCCTCTGTCTGACAATTATGTAATTACTCTCGGGACTGTGGGCTAATACCACACCCTGTGGGTGGTTCCATAAGGAATAGATATGGTCACTGCCCTGGGAAGAGGGAGGTTCTAGTATGAGAAACAGGGGTCTGGAAGCGGAGCTTAGAGATGGGATTACGTAATTCCTCCTCCCTGGAGCTTCCGGGTCAAACAGGAGGTCTGGAAGTAGAGCTTAGAGATGGGGTTAGGTACTTCCTCCTCCCCGGAGCTTCCGGGTCATTTCTGCCCCGAGTGTGCAGTGTAGCGATGCTCAGAGCACTCCCCGCAGCAGGAAGAGGGCACTCCTGGTGAGGGCTCCTAGAAGGGGCTGGACTATGCATTTCCTGTAAGTTCTCCTGTATGTCATATTTCCGTCCTGCTCTTCTCAAACCTCAGCCTTTTTTTTTTTTTTGGAGTTGGGGGGACAGAGTCTCCCTCTGTAGCCCAGGCTGGAGTGCAGTGGCGCTATCTTGGCTCAGTGCAAGCTCCGCCTCCCGGGTTCACACCATTCTCCTGACTCAGCCTCCAGAGTACCTGGAACTGCAGGCACCTGCCACCACGCCCGGCTATTTTTTTTTTTTTTTTTTTTTTTTTTTTTTTTTTGTATTTTTAGTAGAGACGGGGTTTCACGGTGTCAGCCAGGATGGTCTCAATCTCCTGACCTCGTGATCCGTCCGCCTCGGCCTCTCAAAGTGCTGGGATTACAGGCGTGAGACACCGCGCCCGGGCAAACTTCAGTGTGTTCTTATAAAAAGGTACAGTCCGAGGTGGGGCACAGTGGCAAACACCTGTAATTCCAGTACTTCGAGAGGCCAAGGCAGAGGGACCGCTTGAGGCTAAGAGTTTGATACTAGCCTGGCTGACATAGGAAGACCCCATCTCTAGAAAAGATAAAAATAAAGAAATTAGCCAGACACTGTGGTGCATGCCTGTGGTCCCTGCTACTCCAGAGGCTGAGGTGGGAAAATCACTTGAGCCCAGGAGGCCAAGGCTGCAGTGAGTGGGGTCATGCCACTGCACTCCAGCATGGGTGACAGCAAGATTCTGTCTCATAAACAAATGAAACAAAGGGTACAGTCTGCTCTCTGCTATGATAGAGAATTAACAAAGGGGCTGGTCAGTGACACAGAGGAGAGCAAAATGCCTCACTGGGAACATGCTGTTGCTGGGGGCAGCGATGCCCACTGGCCATTGTTTCGAGGGCCACCAGCAGCAGCAGTGCACAGGTACCCGTTGCTAAGGAGACCTGGACCCTGCCCTGCCCAGGAAGCTGTTCATCTCTGCGTGCATGAAGCTTAGTTCCTGCTCCTTCAGCCAACCTAACATGGAAGCCCTCCAGCATCTGGACCAAGCAAGGAAGCGGACAGGAGCCTCTGCACTTCATGTGAATTTGACCAACAGGATTTGGGCTGGTTTTACATTTAGTATCACATCTCCTAACATTCATTATTCCCTTCTTTCTTTAGCAATAGAACCCCTGAAATTTACCTGGGTGTGTAGCTGCCCAAAATTAAGACTTTCCTTTCCCGCCACCCCTGCAGCTCAGTGTGGTATGTGGACAAATCCTGGCTGATGGGATGTGGGTAGAAGAGACGTGCGCTCAGCAAGGCGTCCTGCGCAGGGAAGGGGCAGGTCTTGTGCTGCCCTGTCTCCATCCCACTTGCCAGAAAATTGCTGCAGTGGACGCTGTGGCACTATAGGTGCTATGGACGCCACAGGCATGGTGGTGAGCACCTTCAGCTGCATGGAAGAAGTGTCATTTCAGGGCGGTTCTACACACAATCTGCCCAGCACACAGGAGCTACTGTGTGAAGCTCGCTCCCAGTGTGTGAGGTGAGAAGGACAGAAATTGGGTCAGCTTTGATAAACGTTCATAGCACCTTGATATTGCCTTGACATTCAACCACAGGATCTGCGGACCCACCTCAATATGTAGACCAGGCCTGGACATGACTCAAGCACTTTTTATGCCCGGTAAAGCCACACAGGGATCTGAGATCCATTGGAAATTTAAATGATAATAGAAATCATGATTGTCGTACTCCAGATTGTGTGAGAAACACTGCTGTAAGGGATGACAGAGTCACGGAGAGAAGGAGGCAGAGCCTGGGTACCATGGAGCCAGCCAAGCAGCCCCACTGTGAATCCTCCTACCTTTACAGAACAGAGAAACTCTTCCCCGGTTTAAGCTGTCATATCTGGGGGCCCATTTGTTTCTCAGCCTAAGCTGTACCCTGTCGGGTGTGCCTGTATATGAATAATGCCTGTATATGGGCTCAGCTGATGGACCAGACATTCCATGCACTGGCACGTAACATTCTGACTCTCATGCAGTAAGAACAAAAGGAAATACAGCCCAATTTGGTAAAATTCTCTCACAGCCTTGAAAAGAGCATCCCAAACAGTGGAGAGGGAGAGGGAGTGAGGCCCTGTGGGCACAGCAGAGGTAATGAGAGAGGAGTGCTTGGCGGATGGGGATTGGAAGGGGGCTTTCCACAGGCACCAAAGAGCCATCCTCATGGCGTTCCCAGAAATGGACGGGGGTGAACTTTGCAAAGAGAAGGGTTTCTTATGTAAATAGGTTGAAAAATATGATCTTGGGGGCTAGAAGAGGGGCTACCATGTGACTGTAAAGACTTTAACCATTTGGACCCTACCTTCCAGGAATCCACAATGGATTTGCAGCAGCCCGGTGGAGGCAGAGCAGAGAAGGGCAGGAGAGGGCCAGTGAAGCCCTGGGAAGGTGGACCCACAAACTCGTCTCCTAATGAAGCTAACCAGCAATGTGAGGGCACACAGGGCGACCCCCTAGAGGCTGCCCAGGCCAGAAGTCACCTGTGAACTGAGGTGGCCAAGGCAGGTTCTGTGGCGGAGGGTGAATGCCTGCAGATGAGAACGAGCTGCGGTGCCCAGAGAGGAAGAGTGTGCGGCTGAGGCGGGCTCTCCACGTGGCTCTGTCTTCCCCAGGACCCCCACCCCCAGCACGTGGGCAGTGAGGTGGGGAATCCTGTCCACAGCACAGAAAATGCTCTAAACAGAATCAGCCTGCAGGCAAATCAGTGGCACGTCCAGATGCAGGGCTGGGGCCCCGAGACAGGCGAACACCCAACAGCAACATGATTCATATTCAAAATAGTGACAAACAGGCTCCTGTCTGCAAGTCTCCTCAGTGAGGCTGGGGGAGGGGTGCATGGCTTCAGCAGGGGGAACAGGAAGTGGCTTCAGCAGGGGAACAGGAAGTGCCTTCCAGTCCAAGTGTGTTCGAGGTTTGTGGGTTATTTGGCACAATGATGTTATGTGATGTGAGTTATTTGGCTGGGAATTTATTTATTACGTTGAATCAAAAGCACACAAAAAAGCCCATTGTAGAAAATCAGGCTCTATTATGACATACATGTACATTATATAAAGCAAACAGAAAAGGGGAAAAAAAGAAAGGGTTTTACAGAGCGAATAAACCACGGAGCGTACAGATTATGGGAGAGTCTGAGGGTAATGGGAAAAGGTCCAAGATGGTCTTCTGTTCTCCGCCAGGCCTGACGGGAGCCCCCATCAATACAACCAGCTCCTGCTCAGAACTCTCTTCAGGCAGACAAATAGAAGATGAGATGGTTCTTCTTCCCCAGGCCTCAGCACCTTGGCTATTCTAGTCCCATTGGATACCCTGCTTCAGGTTTTATGCAGCTGAGTTGAGGAAGAATAACAGAATAGGAGGAAAACAAGGGGAAGAAGGTAGGTGGGATGCCCCAAATCATCTGGAGTGCACTCCATAGAAGAAAGTGGCAATAAAGCAGCCTCCTCGCCTATCCTAGCCGCCCTTCAACTTATAGGGATTTCGCACATAGTTGCTGCCGGCTGGCCTGCCCCTGTCAGAGGCATTTCAACCAGATTGACTCTCTCGTATAGGGGCTGGGGAAAATGAGGCTGAGACCTACTGGGCTGCATCCCAGGAGGTCAGGCATTCTAAGTCACAGGATGAGCTAAGAGGTCGGCACAAGACACAGGTCACAAAGACCTTGCTGATAAAACGGGCTGTAGGAAAGAAGCCGGCCACAACCCACCAAAACCAAGATGGTGATGAGAGTGACTCTGGTAGTCCTCACTGCTACACTCCCAGCAGCGCCATGACGATTGATAAATGCCATGGCAACATCCAGAAGTTGCCCTGTACCGTCTAAAAAGGGGAGGCATGAATAATCCACCCCTTGTTGAGCATATAATCAAGAAATAACCATACAAATGGGCAACCAGCAACCCTCGGGGCTCTGCCTATGGAGTAACCACTCTTTTATTCCTTTACTTTCTTCATAAACTTGCTTTCACTTTACCCTATGGACTCGCCCCAAATTCTTTCTTGCGAGAGATCCAAGAACCCTCTCTTGGGGTCTGGATCGGGACCCCTTTCCAGTAACAGCCCTATTGTGAGAAGGTGCCTTAAAAGGCTGGAGTTCTGGCGCCGAGCTGTGTTTTTTCTCTGGGTAGTTTGTTGTTCGCTTTTCTAACAGCTTAATTGAAATATAGGTAAGATATAGTACATCAGTGAAGATATAGTTCCGTTCTTGTGTTGCTGTAAAGGAATACCTGAGGCTGGGAAACTTGTAAGAGGTTTGTTTGGCTCATGGTTCTGCAGGCTGTACAAGAAGCAATGGCACCAGCATCTGCTTCTGGTGAGGGGTTCAGGAAGCTTCCAATCATGACGGAAGGCCAAGGGGAAGCAGGCAGAAGTGGGAGCAAGACAGAAGGAGAAAAAGGAGGCCAGGCATGGTGACTCACGCCTGTAATCCTAGCACTTTGGGAGGCCGAGGTGGGCGGATTACCTGAGGTCGGGAGTTCAAGACCAGCCTGGCCAACATGGTGAAACCTTGTCTTATCTCTACTAAAAATACAAAAAATTAGCCGGGTGCAGTGGTGAACACCTGTAATTCCAGCTACTCTGGAGGTTGAGGCAGGAAAATCACTTAAACCCAGGAGGCGGAAGTTGCGGTGAGCCGAGATCGTGCCACTGCACTCCAGCCTGGGCTACAGAGTGAGACTTCGTCTCAAAAAAAAAAGAGAGAGAGATCGAGGGGACCCAGACTCTTTCAGCCAACCGATCTCAGGTGAACTAAGTGAGAACTCACTCATCAACAAGGGGATGCCACTAAGCCACTTGTAAGGGGTCCACCCCATGATCCAGTCACCTCCCACCAGGCCCCACCTGCAACGTTGGAGATCACATTTCAGCATGAGATTTGGAGGGGACATCCAAACTATGGATGCCCTCCAATGCCCACGTGTGGCACAATTCACTCATTTCAAGTGTACAATTCAGGGGACTTAAGTATATTCACAGATATGTGTATCTGTAAACAGATGCATGTATCATCACAGTCAACTTCAGAACATCGTAATCACCTCAAAAAGAACTTGATACTCTTTAACCATGACCTCCAGCACTCCTAGTCCCCACCTCTAGGCAGCCATTAATCTACAAAATTGTAAAGCCAGTCAGATTTAGCAGTGGGGGGTTGTATACCAGCTTCAGTGACACTAATGTTAATAAGTTCTGATAACCCACTGACATCGGACCAGCCTCTAATCTTTATTATTTTCTATTTCTGCTTCTTTTAGATTTAGGTCTTCTTTCTCTAAGGTCATAAGATGGAAGTTTAGGTTATTGGTTTAAAATCTTTCTTCTTTTTTCTTTACGTTAAATTATTTATTTATTTAGTAAAAACAAGGTCTCACTATGCTGCCCAGGCTGATCTTGAAATCCCAGTGTCAGGTGATCCTCCTACCTTGGCTTCCCAAAGTGATGAAATTATAGGCATGAGGCACACACCACTGCACCCAGCCTTCCTTTGTCTTTCCTTTTCTTTTCTTTTTTGGATACAGGGTCTCGCTCTGTCACCCAGACTGGAGTGCAGTGGCATGATCATAGCTCACTGTAGCCTCAACCTTGGCTCAAGCAATCCTCCCACCTCAGCCTCCCAAAGTGCTGAGATTACAGGTGTGAGCCACTGTGCTTGGCCTTCTTTCTTAATATAGGCATTGCAGCTATAAAGTTCCCTCTAAGCACTGCTTTCGCTGAATACTGAAAGTTACAGTATATTGTCTTGATTTTCATTCATTCCAGACTCTTTTCAGATTTCCCTTTTGGCTTCTTCTTTGACCTGCTGGTTATTTGGGAGCGTGTTGTTTAATTTCCACTCGTCTACGAGTTTCCCAAATTCTTTCTCCTCTCCACTTTGATTTCTACTTTCATTTCATTGCAGTCACAGAACACACTTTTGTATTATTTCTGTCTTCTAAATTTACTTGTTTGTTTTATGGCCTAGCACAGGGCCTATCATGGAAACCGTGCCATGTGCACTTGAGAAGAATGCAGATTCTGTTGTTGTTGGATGGAGCGTTCTACAGGTGTCTGTTAGGTATCATTCGTCTATAATGTTGTTTAGGTCCTTTATTTCTTTGTTGATCATTTGTCTAGTTGTTCTATCCCTTACTGAAATTGGGATATTAAAGTCTACAATTAATATTGTCAAACTGGCTATTTCTCCCTTCATTTCTTTCTGTTTCTCCTTCATGAATTTTAGTACATTATTAAGTGGATTTATGTTCATAATTGTTATAGCTTCCTGATTAGTTGACTTTTTATCATTATAAAATATCCTTCTTTATCTCTAATAACAGTTTTTGTTTTAGAGTCTGTTTTGTCTGATATCAGTATAGCCACTCTAGCTTTTATGTAGTGGTTGTTTGCATGATGCATCCTTTTTCCTTGCTTTTATGTTCAGTCTGTTTGTATCTTTGAATCTAATGTGTGTCTCCTGAAGACAACATATAGTTGGATCATGTCTTTTTTATTCTAGTCTGACAATTCCTGTATTTCGATTGGATTGTTCATTCACATTTTAATGTTATTATTGACATAATTAAATTTATGTCTGACATGTTGCTTTTTAGGTTCTATATGTCTCATATCTTTTCTGTTCCTCTAGTCTCCTTTTACTGTTCTTTTGTATTACGTGAATATCTTTAAATGTAGCATTTTATCTTCTTTACTGATTTTTTCCACTATATTCTTTTAGTCTTTTTTTTTTTTTTTTTTTTTTTTTAGACAGAGTCTCGCTCTGTCGCCCAGGCTGGAGTGCAGTGGCCAGATCTCAGCTCACTGCAAGCTCCGCCTCCTGGGTTCACGCCATTCTCCTGCCTCAGCCTCCTGAGTAGCTGGGACTACAGGCGCCCGCCACCTCGCCCGGCTAGTTTTTGTATTTTTTAGTAGAGACGGGGTTTCACCGTGTTCGCCAGGATGGTCTCGATCTCCTGACCTCGTGATCCGCCCGTCTCGGCCTCCCAAAGTGCTGGGATTACAGGCTTGAGCCACCGCGCCCGGCCTATTCTTTTAGTCTTTTTAATGGTTGCTCTGAGTTTACCCTATGCATCTTATCAGAATCAACTTCTGATTTATATTATTAGTAGCTTAATTCCAAAGATACATAGAAACATTATGCTTACATAGCTATAGTCCCTTTTCCCCCATCTTTGTTGCAGAATCATTATTGTACATATTAGACCTATTAATGTTATAAATTCAACAATACATTTTTATAATTATTATTTTACCATCTATCTTCACATTCTCAGTTCAATAGAGCTTTGCTTTCTCCCACCTCTTTTATGCATTACTGGCAAATATGTATATCCTACATATTTATACATATAGACCCCAAAATATATACATATTATCTTATGCTAACTTTTAAAATCAGTTAAGAGAAGGGAGAAAAATTTGCATTTAAACTATCTTTTATAATTACATAGTTACCTGTGGTGTTTGCTTGTTGCATGTGAATTCAGATTACATTTTTTCTCAGCCTGAAAAATTTCTTTTACTATTTTTTGTAAGGTAAGTCTGCTAGTAGCGAATTCTCTCACATTTTGTTTATCTAAGAAAATCTATATTTTGCCTTCATTTTTAAAAGAAAGCTTTGCTGGATATAGAATTCTTGGCTTATAGGTTTTTCTTAAGAGTCATTTTTATCTTGCTCCTTTCAAGATTTTCTCTGTATCTTTAATTCAGCATTTGGATTATGACGTGTCTGTTTAGTATCTCTTTGCATTTATTTATCCTACTTGAAGTTTGTTGAGCTTCCTGGATGTGTAGGCTATTGTTTTTCAATCAACTTGGGAATACTATGAACAATTCTATGCCCACAAATTTGATAACTTAGATGAAATAGACCAATATTTTGAAGGACGCAATCTAGCAAAACTCACACAAGAAAAAATAGATAATCTGAATAGGCTTGTATTTATTAAAGAAATTGAATAAATAATTAATAACCTTCCACCACAGAAAACACCAGGCCCAGATGGGTTCATTGGTGAATTCCAGCAACACCTCAGGAAGAAATTATACCAATTCCCTTACAAGCTCTTTCAGGAGATAGATGAAGAGGGAATACTTTACAACTCATTTGATAACGCTAGCATTATCCTAGTACCAAAAGCAGAAAAAGACATTACAGGAAAAGAAAACTACAGACCAATATCTATCAATAAATTTGGGGAACTTCCAAACACTAGTTCCTCAGAAAAAAAAAAATTGAGACAGGGTCTCACTCTTTCACCCAGGCTGGAGTGCAGTGGCACAATCGTAGCTTACTGTAGTGCAGATCTCCCGGGCTGAAGAAAACCTTCCACCTCAGCCTCCTGAGTAGCTGGGACTACAGGTGCACATCACCATGCCCAGCTAATTTTTTTTTTTTAACAGAGACAAGGTCTCATTAGGTTGCCCAGGCTGGTCTCAAACTCCTGACCTCAAGTGATCCTCCCACTTACTCTTCAAGATTTTTCTGTTCCTTTCTCTCCTTTCCTTCTGATACTTCCATTACATGTATGTTGGTGCACTTAATGGTGTCACACATTTTCTGAAGTGCTCCTCACTTTTCATTATTCTGTTTTCTCTCTGCTCTTCAGCTTGCATAATCTCTATTGATCTATCTTCAAGTTCACATATTCTTTCTTCTGCCAGTTCAAATCTACTTTTGAGCCCCTTTAGTGAATATTTCATTTCAATTATTGTACTTTTCAATTTCAGAATTTCCATTTGATTAATCTATCTATCGATATTCTCTATTTGATGCAACATGGTCATCACCCCTTCTTTCAGCTCTGTGAACATGCTTATAACAGGTTTTTTTAGTTTGTTTGTTTGTTTGTTTGTTTGTTTGTTTGTTTGTTTTTACAGGGTCTCACTGTCACTCAGGCTGGAGCACAGTGGTGTGACAGGTGCCTAGCCTTAATCTCCTGGGCTCAAGCCATCCTCTCACCTCAGCCCCCCAAAGTGCTGAGATTACAGGCACACTCAGCCATGTCTTATCATTCTTAAAGGTAGTTTCTTTCTCTGCTTTTTTTCAGGTGTATGGATCATATTATACTTTCTTGTTTGCATGCCTTGTAATTTTTTGTGAGAAACTGGACATTTTAGATACTATATTCTACTGACTCTGGGTGTTGGTCTTCCCTCCTTCAGGACTTGTTATTGTTATTTGCTCATTGATTTTTTTTTTTTTTTTTTTTTTTTTTTAGTGACTGGCTGGTTTATTTTCACAGTTTGCTTTACTGTGGCCCTGGTCACTTTTGCCCTGGCTCTTGAGGTGGGGTTTCCATGCCAGAAGGCTCAAGTTAAGAAGACCACTGGCTCCCCCCAACTTCTCCACCAAGCACAAGTACACCGTGAAGTAAAGCTGACGCTTGAACAACATAGGGGTTATGGGCATTGACTGCCTCTGCGGTAAAAAAAAATTGTGTATGACTTTTGGTGCCCTAAAACTTTACTAATAGCCCTACTGTTGACCAGAAGAAGCCTTACTGATAACATAGCTAGTCAATTAACATGTATTTTGTCTGTTGTATGTATTATATACTGTACTCTTACAATAAAATAAGTTAAAGAGAAGAGCATATTATTAAGAAAATCCTAAGGAATGGAAAACACATTTACTATTCATTAGGTGGAAGTAGATCATCATAAAGATCTTTATCCCCATCATCTGCACTTGGAGTGTGCTGCAGAGGAGGAGGAAGAATAGGGGTCAGTCTTGCCTCAAGGTTGGCAGTGGTGGAAGAAAATTCATGTATAGGGGGACTCACGCAGTTCAAACCTGTGTTGTCCAAGGGTCAAGTGTGTATTTTCCCTCCCAGAGTGTTAAGCCTCTCATATTGTTCCTAAAGAGGTTCAGTTTGGGATGTGCCCACAGTCGCACTGGGATGGCAGTGGTTTTGCTAGGGCTCTCTGACACTTCCCTAACCACATCCAGCTGTTAAGCTCCCTTAATTGGTGGCCGATTACTCTATTGTTTTCAACAACATCCTGAGGCATAAAGTGTTCCACAAACTAATCCCATTAAATTGTGGCTCCTTTGAAAGAATCGTTTCTGAGGTCAGTGTTTGATATTTGTTCTGACCCCCAGAAGGGTTCCTTCCCAGTGGTTTATTCTGGATTCTCTCCTGCACACTAGCTTCTCCCAACTGCCCTTCACCGCAACCTCCACTGTGCTTTGAGAGCATCCTTAGGCTTCATTTTCTCCAAGCTCTGTTAAAAACGAAGCCAGTTCCTTCGGGAAGAGATTAAGAATTATCTTTTTTTCTGAACTGCTTCTTCTCCCCTACCTCGCAACAAAAAATTTGAACCAGAGCTCTGGAGCTGGGAGTGGAAACAATGGTAAGCTTTTCTCTGAGTGATACCCCTCCCAGCCCCTCCCCTGCCCCAGCTAGACTGGGTGCTTGGTGGAGGAGTTGGGGGTGGCCAGTGGTCTTCTTAACTTGAGCCTTCCGGCATGGAAACTCCACCTCAAGAGCCAGGGCAAAAGTGACCAGGGCCACAGTCTTCTCAGCATGTCACACCCGAGGTACAGCCTCCCTCCATGAGTAGGGGGTAGGGGTTGCATCCCTCACCTCTCAACTGCGTTTATCTGAGACAGCCTCAGCAACAGGGAGCTGGGAGCAGGATGAAGAAGACTGCCATCCTACTCCTCCCTGGAAAGAGGCCCTCTGTGCTGGGAGGAGAGGAGACCTGTGTTTTGGCAGTAGAATCTCCACCCTGCTAAGCTGGGAGTGGGGTGGAAAGAAGTGGTCTTGGTTCAAATGCCACAGATTCACCTCTCCTACCAAATTAGTACATTTTCTTGAATACGGGTTTCTTCCTTTGCTGTTTTTCCTTGGGACTATTTCCAGAAGCTTTAAATGGCTGTTTTTACCAGTTTCCCTGGAGGGGTGGGTCAGGGGGCTCCTCATACTGTCATGCTGGAAACTGATCTTACTCTGAGTAGTTTTGAGTAGGTAGCTATTATCAATACCATTTTTTATAAGTAACAAGGACATAGCTTTCTAGCATAGCTTTATTCGTGGTGATATAGGAGACTAGAAATGAGGTGTTGAAGTCCTAACCCCAGTACCCATGAACGAGGCCTTATTTGGAAACAGAGTCTGCAGATGTCATCAAGGGAAGAAGATATCCTGGCATGCCTAATCTGATCACTGCTGCCCTTATGAGAAGAAGAAAATGTAAACACAGGCAGACACATAGTGAGGAGTCCACGTGGTGACTGAGACTGGAATGATGCGGCGACAAGCCAAGGAAGCCACGGATTGCTGGAAACCGCCAGAAACTGGGAGAGACCAAGAAGAGATCTGCCTGAGAGACTCCAGAGAGAGTATGGCACTGCTGACATCTTGATTTCACACCTGTGGCCTCCAGAACCGTAAAATGGTAGATTTTTATTGTTGTAAGCCACCCAGCTTGCGACACTTTGTTATGGCAGCCCTAAAAAACGAATACAGGGACCATTTGGTTGCATTGTCTGGTGGGTGGCTGGCTTGAAAGGAGTTTCCAGAAAGCCATCTGGAAGGGTCACCCCGATTCTGTTTCCCATTTAACATTGTTCCTTTTCCTTTTTTGTTGCACAATCTGGTTCTACGGGGAGATCGCAACCACTTTATCAGTTACTTCTTGAATCTGGGGAATTCTTGGTTTCTAAAAACTTATTTTTAAAAATATATTTTAACTGCCATACCCAAAAATGTACAATAACCCCATCTCACTGTTTAACAAGGCAGTAATTAGTCCCCAAGTTGGCATTATCTTCCAACGCCCCTATTCGAATTCTCTTTGCTTTGGTGACTGGGTTACTGCCCTATAAAACAGCCCAGCAGTGCTAAGAGCTGCAGGGTGGGGGCCAGCCAGAAGTCTGATTAACCAACACCTTTTCCCCATATTTGGCATATTTTTATTCTTGGCAACAGTATATAAAACACACTGTTTGCAACATTTATATTTTTCCTAACACCTAATAATTTACTGTTTTATGGTGTAAAATCTGTTGCTACAGACCTTTTTTCAATTTATTTCTCACATCTCTGTGTCTCTCTACAATATGACTAACCCCAAGACCCAGTGAAATGTAAGAGTGCCTGCACTAATGCCCATAATGGCGATGAGAAAGTTTCCGATCGAAGGCAGTGATGGAGTTTCTTAAACAACTAACAATAGCTGTTGCCTCTTAAAGACATCTCCGAATGCTACTTGAAAGTGATGATTATATGATGCTGAGCACTCAAAGGTTTGAGGAACCTCTGACTCATTTTGCACTGCTAAGGATGTTGGACTGCAAGAAAAGTATAAGAAAACAAAACAGGAGGAGAAGAGAGGGGAGGATGCCCCAGAGTGACTATTTAGAAGAACGTTTGCACTTCTGCTCCATATCTGCTGTACTTCTTTTTTGTTATTTTGTTTTTTGGGTTTTTTGTTTGTTTGTTGTTTTTGGAGACATGGCTTCACTCCATTGCCCAGGCAAGAGTACAGTGATGCAATCACAGCTGACTGCATCTTCAACTTCCCAGGCTCAAGTGATCCTCCCACCTCAGCTTCCCAAAGTGCTAGGATTACCGGCATGAGCCACTGCCAGCCTCTGCTGTACTACTTAGGGGAATGGGCAACATCCACACAAGGATAAATGACCTCCAAAGAAAAGGCAGCCTGACAGTGAAATGAGTGCTCTAGACGTCCAAGAGCGTGAATGGTGTGTAAGGTGTATGAGACTCTGTATGTGTGCACTTGACTGTATGTTGTCTGTGTGTATTTATCACTAGCATTTGAGCACGGCTGGAAGGCGCAGAGTCTTCTCAGCCAATTTCCTTCTCAGGATCACCACCCTGGCTTTCCTTACCCCTTCCTTTTCCACCTATTCTGTGGCAACATAGAGCATCCCTTAGTAACCTACTGGACTCTCCCTCAGATGCCATTCCGCCACATAATTGTGATCCTGTGGCTTACAAATCTAAGAAAACGTGTTCTAATATGTCTCTGTGGGACTTGCATGGCTTTGATTTGTAAAAATTATCATTTGTGGTGGCCAGGAGTGGTGGCTCATGCCTGTAATCCCAGCACTATGGGAGGCTGAGGCGGGAGGATCACAAGGTCAGGAGATCGAGACCATCCTGGCTAACACGGTGAAACCCTATCTCTACTAAAATACAAAAAATTAGCCAGATCTGGTGGTGGGCACCTGTAGTCCCAGCTACTTGGGAGGCTGAGGCAGGAGAATCGCTTGAACCCGGGAAGCAGAAGTTGCAGTGAGCCGAGATCACGCCACGACACCCCAGCCTGGGCGTTAGAGGGAGACTCCGTCTCAAAAAAAAAAACAAGCCGGGCGTGGTGGCTCATGCCTGTAATCCCAGCACTATGGGAGGCTGAGGCGGGAGGATCACAAGGTCAGGAGATCGAGACCATCCTGGCTAACACGGTGAAACCCTATCTCTACTAAAAATACAAAAAATTAGCCAGATCTGGTGGTGGGCACCTGTAGTCCCAGCTACTTGGGAGGCTGAGGCAGGAGAATCGCTTGAACCCGGGAAGCAGAAGTTGCAGTGAGCCGAGATCACGCCACGACACCCCAGCCTGGGCGTTAGAGGGAGACTCCGTCTCAAAAAAAAAAACAAGCCGGGCGTGGTGGCTCATGCCTGTAATCCCAGCACTATGGGAGGCTGAGGCGGGAGGATCACAAGGTCAGGAGATCGAGACCATCCTGGCTAACACGGTGAAACCCCGTCTCTACTAAAAATACAAAAATTTAGCCTGGTGTGGTGGTGGACTCCTGTAGTCCCAGCTACTCAGGAGGCTGAGGCAGGAGAATGGCATGAACCCAGGAGGCAGAGCTTGCAGTGAGCTGAGATCCAGCCACTGTACTCCAGCCTAAGCGACAGAGAGAGACTCCATCTCAAAAAATATATATATACATATATATATATATATCGTTTGGGTTTCCTTGGGCATGTATCTAGAAGCAGGACACCCTGCCAGCGGTAAGATTTCCACTTCCCATTATTCTTCCACCATGCCACTCTTCTGTTAGAGTCTTGGAGGCCTAGACCCATAATGGGTTGAAATTCTCCTGATTCCTAAAAGGCTAAGAACAACTTGGAATATTTTGTAAATAACATGGAAGAAAGACCTTGACTGTTTTGTAGATAACATGGAAGCTTAGTTTTTGTTTTGTTTTGTTTTTTAATTATCTGGCAATGGTGGACAAGACTGATTAAAGTGAGATGAAGACACTGGAAGCAGACAGAAGAATGTGGAGGAGCCTGTGGCTGTAACCAGAGCAGAAAGCAGAAACAGCATGAAGGAAGTCGGCCTGTGGAAGCAGAAAGTGAGAGAGATCCTGCGCAGAGACATCCGTCGAGTCTGTGCCTGCTGGACCTTGGGAGCCACAGAGAGGCAGGAGCAGGCGACGGCATGGAGCCACGAGCCTGGCCAGCAGGAAAGTGAATTAGAAAGTGTTCCTAAAGGTGACTTAAGCTTGCATTTGAAAAGCACCTCCGAAAGCTTCCCAGCCTCAAAACCAGAATTGCCTTCTGACACGGGTAGGCACAAGAGCTTCCCCACGAGAGCTTAGCGTCTGTTTCAGCAGTGTCCATTGCTTAGCCACAAGAGCTAAGCATGCATTTCAAAGCCCGGGAGGGATATAAGCAGCACAGTCGGGCGACTCTGAGGTCAGCCCCTTGGGAACCAGGAAAGACACCCACGTATTTGTTTCTTTGGCGGCAGCCCCTCTCCCCAGGCTCTGGGTAAGCACCACAGCAGAAACTCAAAGCACACTGACTTCTCAAAGCAGAGAAGGTGTCCACCTCTTCTCCCAGACCATGTCTTGAGCAGGCAGGCAAGGCCCCCTGTTTCACAAAGTGGATATCACGGCAATGTCATAAATAAAAAGCCTGAGGATGGGATTTTGCCACTTATGGGACTTCAGTCCTGTCTCTTGGCTGCACGTGACAATCTGCCCTTCCTGCTAGACCTGATTGGGTCAGACTTGGAAGTTACAAATGAATGGAGAACGCCCCTTTCCCGGCCACCTCGTGCTCCTGCCCTTTTCGCCTACCTTCTGCCCTGGATTCCTTTCCCTTCTCTAGATTCAAGGCCATCAAGAGTTGATTACGGTCCCAGTGAAAATAATGCAGGGTTGGCTGGGCGCAGTGGCTCAAGCCTGTAATCCCAGCACTTTGGGAGGCCGAGACGGGCGGATCACGAGGTCAGGAGATCGAGACCATCCTGGCTAATGAGGTGAAACCCCATCTGTAGTAAAAATACAAAAAATTATCCGGGCATGGTGGTGGCGCCTGTAGTCCCAGCTACTCGGGAGGCTGAGACAGGAGAATGGCATGAACCCAGGAGGCGGGGCTTGCAGTGAGCCCAGATTGTGCCACTGCGCTCCAGCCTGGGCGGCAGAGCGAGACTCCGTCTCAAAAAAAAAAAAAAAAAAAAAAAAGAAAAGAAAAGAAAAGAATGCGGGGAGAAGCAGGCAGTCACTCTGGGCTGGTGGAAATAATTGACCAAAAATTTGCACGTGGGCACAGGCTCTCTTTGGGATCTCCAACTTGTACGGTTCTCCACCCCATACACACCCTGCGCCACTGGACCAGCCTAAAAGTTCTTTTCTTAGTCATGCCACATGTCATAAAAACTGAACAAAGGGGTAAGACATTGGGGAAAATACTCCTTTGTCGCCTCCCAGCACCCCCTTCCTCATCTGGCCAAAATGTCACCTTACCTGCCAATGTTGGTGACAATATAAAAACCTAGGTGAGGAGGAAAGGATAAGGGTGGGCAGAGTTCAACACTGAAAACCATTCAGAATTTGACTATCATCTTCAAAACAGTTTAAGGACGCTAACCTTTCACACACATCTATGGAACAGATAACAGATAAAGTGCGACTGGCTTCGTTTTTAACAATTGTTTAATGTGACGGGAAGAATTATTAACACAAGTACGGAAGTACCTGTATTTGAGTTACAGCTCAGAACTGTAAAGACAGCACTGAATAAATGTTGATGTTTTAAGTTGTTTTTTTGTTTGTTTGTTGTTTGTTTTTGAGACACAGTTTCACTCTCGCCCAGGCTGGAGTTCGGTAGTGCAATCTTGGCTCACTGCAATCTCCACCTCCCAGGTTCAATTGATTCTCATGCCTCAGCCTCCGAAGTAGCTGAGATTACAGGTGTGCACCACCACACCCAACAAATTTTTGTATTATTGGTAGCAATGGGGTTTTGCCATGTTGGCCAAGCTGGTCTCAAACTGCTGAACTCAAGTAATCCGCCCACCTCAGCCTTCCAAATTGTTGGGATTACAGGCGTGAGTCACCAAACTTGGCCTAAGTTGGTCCCAGTCAGACACCTGAGTGGGAATTTAAGTAAGAAATTCAGAGCCTTCTGGCTAAACCAGTAAAGTCTAAAGAAGTCACAGACTCAAAAGACAGGTCAGCTCTGCACCGTGTGCCAGCCGAGTAGGCAACATGGGACAGGTCAGCTCTGCACCATATGCCAGCCGAGTAGGCAACATGGGACAGGTCAGCTCTGCACCGTGTGCCAGCCGAGTAGGCAACATGGGACAGGTCAGCTCTGCACCGTGTGCCAGCCGAGTAGGCAACATGGGAGGTGGCCACTCGAATGAATGTGCCTCGGCTATGCCAGACTAGACAATGCCTGGAACACCAACATCCCGGGGGCATGACAGGTCCTTGGTACATACATAGTTAGTCTTAAAAATGAACTTTCCCAGCCAGGCCGTGGTGGCTCACACCTGTAATTCCAGCATTTTGGGAGGCGAAGACAGGAGGATCACTTGAGGCCAGGAGTTGACAAGCCTGGGCAACACAGAGAGACTTTGTCTCTACAAAAAAAATTAAAAATTATAAAATTAAAAATTATTTTATAAAAGGATTACATTTTCCACTGCCAGTTAAATGAAATGCTTAACCTTACCTGTTTCCTTTTCCTTCTTAAAATTCAAGTGCCTTTAGGAAAATGACTACCTTATCTAAGCCTTTCTCACTTTAGTGTGAAATAATTTGTCAGATAACTTTCCAATATGATTGCCAGCCAAGAACAGGCCCCAAGAGGACAAGGCAGAGGACAAGGAGATTGACTCCAAGCAGGGAAACAAGCATAGATGGCAGTGAGGTCATCCTACAGGACCTGCTGCCTGGGTCACCACCAATGGCACTCTCAGTGGACACTCACGCCATCATTGGTCCTTGCTCCACCGCTGGGAGCCTGTCTCCACTGTCACCTCCATGAGTTCTCTATGTCACCTCTTCAGGAGCCCACCGTCTGAATGGGAGAACCTGGCAGAACTGGTTCCAGTCCCTGTCCCCACTTCCAGAAGACATGTGGTTAGAAGATTCATCCACACACCGTGGGAAACAGGGCCCCACCCCCCGCAGATCTCCGCATTTCCTCCAAAGAGACAGGCTGCCCAGTGTGGCTGCAAATCACAGCAAATGTCCCCTAGAGTAAGTGAAACTGGAGAAGATATTAGAGTCGTTGGGCCTCAGGCATAGTCAATCTTTTTACATGGGTGGGCGAGATGACTCATGTCTATAATCCCAGCACTTCAGGAGGCTGAGGCAGGGGGATCTCTTAAGCCCAGGGCAACATACAAAACATGAAAACATTAGCTGGGCATGGTGGCACACACCTGTAGTCCCAGCTACTTCAGAGGCTGAGATCAGTTGAGCCTGGGAGGTCAAGGCTGCAGTGAGCTGTGATCGCACACTGCAGTCACTCCAGCCTGGGTGACAGAGTGAGTCCCTGTCTAAAAGAAATCAATAAATCTGTCTTTTAACATGTTAGTTCATTTAATTTGCACAGCTCTGGGGAGAGTTCATTGCCTCCAGCTTTATGGATTTCCAAGACTAAAGAGATGGAGTAACTTGCTCAAGGTTCCACAGTTAAAAGGCCATGAACAGAGATTCCAGGGTGTAGCTGGTGGCTCCAAAGCCCATGCTCCTCCCAGCCAGCCTCCCCGGCATCTGACATGCCCACAGGTGAGGCAGGCTGAGGAGTGGTCTGGGCATCAGGTGTCTGTCTATAGAGGAGGGTCTTGGAGAAGGTGTCTTAGTGGGCGATGGTTGCCATAAGAAACTACCACAGCTTGGGTGGCTGCCACAGAACTTATTTTCTCACATGTCTGGAGCTTTGCCGAGATCAAGGTGTTGGCAGGATTGATTTTTTTCTGAGGCCTCTCTCGTTGACTGGCAGAGGGCCGTCTTCTCCCTGAGTCTTTCCTCTGCACATGTCTGCATCCTGGTTCCCTTTTCTTACAAGGACATCCACCATATTGGATCAGGACCCACCCTAATGACCTCATTAACAGAATTGCCTCTTTAAAGGCCTTATCTCCAAATACAGTCTTATTCTGAAGTACTAGGGATTAGGATTTGTTTCAGATTTTTTTGAGACAGAATCTCACTCTGTCACCCAGGTTGGAGTGCGGTGGCACAACCACAGCTCACTGTAGCCTCCAACTCCTGGGCTCAAGCAATCCTCCTGCCTCAGCCTCCTGAGTAGCTGGGACTACAGGCATCCACCACCGTACCCGGCTAATTTCTTTTGTTGTGGACATGGAAGTCTCACCGTGTTGCCCAGGCTGGTCTTGAACTCCTGGCCTCAAGCAATCCTCCCACCTCTCAAAGTGCTGGGATGACAGATGTGAGCCAGCACACCAAGACTTTAACATAGGAATCAAGAGCAGCTGGAGGACAATTCATCCCAAAACAGGAGGGACACCAGTCAGGGAATTATTTCTCACAGGAGATGACAGGGAGGGCAGTGATGAGGCCCAAACAGATAAGCCCTGTTCCCTGACTTCCCAAGTCTAGTGAATGATGCCTCACCTGCCTTCACCTTCATCCGGACTGCTGCTGGTTTGGTCTTTATTTTCAGCCTCGTTAAACCCAAGGCAAAGGTATCATTCTTTGATTCTCAATATAACTTCTCTGCTCCAGGTTAAATTATCCTTCAATCAATGGTGTTTCTGCCTATTTTGCACGGCAAGATTCTGCGTAGTTCTGGCCTCTAACTGCCAGGGCTATGCTGGGACACCCATGCACTGAAGGCATGCTATCAACTGAATTGCATCCTCCTAAACTCATATGTGGACACCCTAACCCCCAAAGTGATGGTGTTTGGAGAAGGGGCCTTTGGGAGATAACCAGGTGCAGATTTGAAGCTCGTGGTGGAAGAGAAGCTAGAGCGCTTGCCCTTGCCATCTTTTCTCCTACGAGGATACAGCCAGAAGGCAGCCGTCTACCAGCCAGAAAGAGAGCCCTCACCAGAAACTGACCATGCTGACGACCTCACCTTTCACTTCCAGCCTCCAGAACGCTGAGAAAATTAATTTCCGTTGTTTAAGCCACCAGCCAGGAGATTTTGTTACGAAATGACTATGACAGGGAGGGGAGCTGTTCCGCCCCTGCTGCCTCAGCCTGCATGGCTGTCCCTGCACCCACCTCCTCATCTTTCTATCTTCTTGTCTCTTCCCTTCCCCTATCTCTCCTATGAATTAGCTCTTTAGGGCTACCATAACAAAAGTACCACAACTGTGGCAGCTTAAAACGAGGGAACTAACCTGGTGAAACCCTGTCTCTACCAAAAATACAAAAAATAATAATAATAAAATTAGCTGGGCTTGGTGGCGGGCACCTGTAGTCCCAGCTACTCAGGAGGCTGAAGCAGGAGAATGACGTGAACCTGGGAGGTGGAGCTTGCAGTGAGCCAAGATTGCGCCACTGCACTCCAGCCTGGGCGACAGAGCAAAACTCCGTCTAAAAAACCAAACAAACAAAAAACTAACAACAACAACAACAAAAAAAAAAAAAAACAAGAGAAACTTGCTCTCTCACAGTTTTGGAGACCAAAACTCCAAAATCAATGTGTTCTCTGATCTCTGAAGGTTCTGGGGGGAATCCCTCCCTTGTCTCTTCCAACTTGTGGTGCTTCCTGGCATTTCTTGGCTGTGACAGCATCACTCCCATCTCTGCCTCCAAGTTCACACAGCTTTCTTCCCTCTGTTTCAAATCTTCTCCTTTCTCTTGCAAAAATACCTACTAGTCATTGGACTCAGGGCCCACCCTAAATCCAGGATGATCTCATCTTGAGACCTGTAACTAGATCATATCTGCAAAAATCCCATTTCCAAAAATAAGGTCACATTTGCAAGTACCAGGGTAAGGACTTGGAGCTATCTTTTCGGGGACACTTTTCTACCCTCCACACCCACATACCTTCTCCCCACCACACCTCATCTTCCTGCCTCCACATCCTGGAGCTCACCCTGCTGTCCTGTCCTCTGCCTCCAGGCTTTGACCCAGGGCTAGACGGGAGCTGGAGCAGGAGGCCCAGGCATTGCATCTGGTCTCCACAACAAGACGCTCAGTACCTACAAGTCCAACTTTCAGTCTCCAAGTGTGAGCATACACAGCAATCTCACAAAGAACCTTCTCACTGGGAAGGAAATGGCTTACACATTAACATGAGTGCGCTTAGACAAAGAATAGCTGGCAACGCTGCAATGCTGGAGACAAGTCCCAGCAGCCAGTTGTGCCTTGTTAGAGACTCATTGATGTTGGGTGGCCTGGATTCCATTGTCACCAATGATATGATCATATGGGCCATGTTCCAAATGCCTCTGGCTGTGTTCAGAGGATGAGAAGGAGGAGAGTTAAACAAACCCCCATGCAAAATCTGAAGGCTTTATTCATCCACCCTGGCACTGCTTTGCCCACTGAATAAAACATTCTGTACCCAGGGGCAAGCCCAGGCCCCAGCTGGTACCGTTCCCAATGTCCCACAGGCCTCCAGGCTGCCCTTCAGCGCAGACTCCTCCAGAACACTGTGCTCAGGGGCCGCCAAGGTTCCAGCTCCAAGATGCAAACTCTGCCCCAATTGCCAAGGGAGTGGCTGTCTTTGCAGGGCATTGTCTGTGAGTCCTTGATCCCTGTCTTCACTAATGGCAATCCCAGGAAACCGCCTGTGAATAAAAGCCTTCTCAGCCCTGGGGAAGAAACAGGCGCAGCTGGCTCAAATTGTCCAGCTGAAGACAGAGCTCAGCCTGGAAGGGACACAGCTCAGTCACCACCGTGCCAGGCAGCTCTTCCTTTTATATAAACATTTGAGGGCGGGGCTCTCACGCCCCGCTGCCCCCTAGTCCTACCTTTTCTCCACTGTGACCACAGAGGGTTGTTTTGTTGTTGTTGTTGTCGTTGTTTTTGATTGTTTTTTGGTTTTGGTTTTTGAGGTTTTTTGGTTTGTTTGTTTGTTTGTTTTGAGGCAAAGGGATAACTAAGAGCAATGGCTGCTCTTTCAGAGGGGCGCCTCGAACTGTCTGGTGTGGGAATTTTTCCTCATTCGGCACAATTTCAAACTTGGGAGCTTTCGCAAAGGCGTGGGTGGCTGTTTTACTCCTTGAGAAAAGTCTGACATATTTAGAGTTACTGAGACCCAGGAGCGGTGTCTAATACTTTGGAAACCAGCAGGGGTTGCTTTATTTCCCATTCTTGATTCTACATTGAAAGCGGGGTATCTTGTTATGCAGATCCTAACACTCTGCCCCTCCCCAAATCCAAATGAAAGGCAAGGTCATTTCACTGGAAATGTGGTAAGCAGTTAGGAGACAATGGGATTGTCCCCAGTGTGGGGTGAGGGTGGATAAGAAACACACAGGTGGGCCAGTTGATGACATCAGGAGCTGTGGCTTTATGGAGATTTATGTAAGCATGATGAATTGCAGCCATTTGTCTCTATTCCCTCCCAACCCTCCATGAAAGTGACAGGAAAGAGATAAAAAGACATTGGTTCACAAAAGCAAAGAGAACATGAAAGGAGTCACAGCAGAGAGAGGTCCATTGAATGACTGCAAGAGGAAGTCAGATCTAGCAGTGAGTAACTGAGCAAACCACAGGATACAGAAAGCTAGCACTGCAAAGGGTGGGGCAGGAGCTGCTGGGCGGATTCACAATGCAGAACCCAGGGAATCTCGGGAAGTGGAAGCATAGGGCATTGCTCGTGGGGACAATCCCAGTGGACTAAAAACAAGAGGATTAATTGAAAATCTGTAAAAGAAGAAGTTAGAGATTCCCTTGCCTACCTCACTCAGGACTGGGACCACCCCTCCCTCATCCAGAAGAAGACAAGTGAATGGGGGGAGTTGCTGTCTCTAGAGAGGACAAAGGAAAGGGAGTCCAGGCTCAGGACCCAGGTCTAGGAGAAAACAGTGGAGTGTAATAAAAATCAAGCCATGTGGCATCCCCTTTCCTCACCTGGCTGTGAACTAGGCCAGGCTCAGGAAATTAGAGAATTCTTCTCTGGGGAAACTCATCAATCCCAGAGATAGGATTTGCAGGTAATAATGTTGAAGAGTTTCTCAACAAAATAGCCAGTTTCCTTCTGAGAAGTCCTACCAAAAGAAAAACCCTTGCATGCCGAGTTTCCAATAACCTTATTTATTTGTTTGTTTGTTTATTTTTAAATTTTTGAGACAGGGTCTTGTGGTGTCACCCAGGCTGGAGTGCAGTGGGGTTATCATGGCTCGCCGCCACTTTGACTCCCAGGCTCAAGTCATTCTCCCACCTCAGCCTCCCAAGTAGCTGGGTCTACAGGCATGTGCCATCATGCCCAGCTAATTTTTAAATTTTTTTGTAGAGACAGGGTCTTGCTTTGTTACTCAGGCTTGTCTCGAACTCCTGGGCTCCAGCAGTCCTCCCACCTTGGCCTCCCAAAGTGCTGGGATTATAGGCATGAGCCACCACACCTGGCCTCCAATCATTTTTTTAGTCTAATCATTTGCCCTTTAAATATGAATGAACTGAGGATTAGCAGATAACTGAGGAGAGTCTTTATGAAAGAAAGAAAAAACATAATAAAGGAATGAGAGGTAATATAGAGAACAAGATACCTTTATAAAATTTGTAATTCATTTTTTAGTGAAAAGGGGAGATGTTGCATCCATAAAACAAGATCCAGGTGCCATATTAAGAGGAACACATAAAAATGATAACATGAAATTTTAAAACTTCCTCATAAAAGTTGGAAGATAAGGAGGATCTCTGATGCTAGAATCATAGAGCTTTTGCTTAAGAATTGATTACAATGTTTTTCAGATCCTGAGTTCTAGCAGAACAGCTGACATCAATCAGTGCAAAAACCTTTACAGAAGGACTACATCAGCATAAGAGTAAGTTTCTTCATCTCCCCTTCCCATGACTTTACCCTGAATTCATCAATCAGTCAATGATCCCCACACCTCAGCCCACTCCAAACCCCTTAACATCCCTAGCCCCAAACTCCTCAGGGAGGTGGATGTGCAGTTTCCTCCCATCTCATTAGGCTGCCCTATAATTATTTAATTTGTTCTCTGCTGCTCCCTGGTGTCTCAGCATACTGACTTGTTGTGCATTGGGCAGGTGAGTCTATTACAAGAGTCCCACCAACTACTGTAGTATTTATGACAACAGATCACCTTGGAATTTCAAAATACTGGGAAAAGTGAGAAAACTCTAAATCTTCTGGAGAGAAAACCAGAGTCACATAAAGGAGCAGTGTATTAGTCCATTCTTACACTGTTAACAAAGACATACCCAAGACTGTCTACTTTATTAAAGAAAAGACATTTAATGGACTTAACAGTTCCACATGGCTGGGGAGGCTTTACAACCATGGTGGAGAGCAAAGGAGGAGCAAAGGCATATCTTACACGGTGGCAGGCAAGAGAGTGTGTGCGGGGCAACTTTCCTTTATAAAACCATCAGATCTCATGAGACTTATTCACTATCACAAAACAGCACAGGAAATCCTGCCATCATGATTCAATCGCCTCCCACAACACGTGGGGATTATGGGAGCTATAATTCAAGATGACATTTGGGTGGGGACACAGCCAAACCATATCAAGCAGGAATCAGAATGGTACTGGGGTTTTCAAGAGCAAGACTAGAAGCCAGAAGAGTGATGCCTTCCAAATGATTTCCAACCTAGCATTTTTAGTCCCCAACCCACAAGGTAAAAACATTTTACTTTCAATAAAAGTGTGAAAGTAAGATAAAACATTTTCAGACACGCCAGTCTCAAAATATTAATTAAAACACCACTACTTTTTATTGATTTTATTTTCAGGAAGCTGGTGGAGGCTGTGTGTCATCAAGCGAGAAAACATGCCAGGAATGAGGAAGACGTAGGACACAGGCACAGGATATCCATCAAAAACGAGAACTCCCAGGGTGATGGAGAAGATCCCTAGGTTGATAACAGCTCTATAGCTGGCCTAAGGAAACACCAGTCCATACTGGAAGAGAAAAGTTCTGGAAAAGATAAGGAAGAGAAATCTATGGTAAAGGGAGAACTGAGTAGAATATCTGAGAGATTTAAACAGAAATCTCTAGGAAGACAATCACCAAGAAAAACAGGAGTCACATAGATTACCTGATGCATTGGACGGTTTTGAGAAATGTATACTCAGGCTAAGAATTTGAGGATGAGTAAATGACAGGTATATTACACAATAGGAAATGAAAACTAAGGCAACTAGAAACTCCCAGGGAAACGAAACAGTGATCATGAGAGAAAAGAAAAAGTACACGATTGCACTTAGTTGTTTACATAATCATGATATTATAAAAACAGAACTTTGATTTAACCAAAAATTAAACTGTAGAGGAGACTGTATTGGGAGAGTGTAGAGAGGGAGTCTAAATAAAAGGAGCCAAAACTTATATTTAATGGTGAGAAGTTAATTGAGATCTAAAACTGAAAAAATTAGGAAAGAGCAATGTAAACTTGTTGCTTCTCAGTATGGTCATAAACATCAGAAGAAAGAACTAAAAGAGTTAAAATGTTTGCCAGAGGAGTGGGAATGAGGGTGAGTGGGGCGGGTGGACAAAGACTACTTTGGTTTTGTGCTGTTGTAAAATACGTTCACTTTTTAAATTGTATTAAACTATGTTCATATGTTGATAAAAAATTAAAATTGTTTGTTGGAGGTCTCTGACTTTGATATTTAGGAAACACGGCAATCGGCATTTTTTAAAGTACTTGTTAAATACTTGCTCACACATGGCAAGTTTTAGGCACCAGAACAGTGATTTATACTGCATCTCTCCTGAGCAGATGTGGTTTGACCACAATGAGATGTCACCTCACATGTGTCAGGAGAGCTTTTATCAAGAGGAAAGATAGTAAGTGCTGGCCAGGATGTGAAGAAAAGGGAATCCTTGCACCTTGTTGGTGGAAACGTAAATTAGTGCATCCATTATGGAAAACAGTCTGGTGGCTCCTCAAAAAATTAAAAATAGAACGACCATGTGATCCAGCAATCTCACTTGAGGATATGGGAAATGATATCAGTATGTCTAAGTATGTCCAAGAGATATCTCTACTCCTATGTTCATTGAAGCGCTATTCACAATAACCAACATAAGGAATCAACCTAAGTGTCCATCAACAAATGAATGAAGAAAGAAAATGTGGTGTTCAGCCTTAAAAAGATAAGGGAACCCCGCCTGTAATCCCAGCACTTTGAGAGGCGGAGGCGGGTGGATCACGAGGTCGGGAGATCAAGACCATCCTGGCGAACATGGTGAAACCCCATCTCTACTAAAAATACAAACAATTAGCCAGGTGTGGTGGCGGGCGCCTGTAGTCCCAGCTACTTGGGAGGCTGAGGCAGGAGAATGGCGGGAACCCGGGAGGCGGAGCTTGCAGTGAGCCGAGATCGCGCCACTGCACTCCAGCCTGGGCGACAGAGAGACTCCGTCTCAGAAAAAAACAAAGAAAAAAAGAAAAGAAAAGGGAATCCCGTCATTTTCCGACTATATGGGTAAACCTGGAGGACATTATGTTAACTGAAATAAACCAGGCACAAAAGACAAATACCTCAAGATCTTACTCATATGTGGAATCTTAAAAGTCAAACTCAGAGGAGCACCAGGGACTGGATGGGGAGGGATGCTGGGAAGATGTTTGTTAAAGGATACAAAATTTTGGTGAGATAGGTGGAATAAGTTCAAGAGATCTATTGTATAACATGGCAACCCCATTTAATAACAATGTACTGCATTCTTCATAATTGCTAAGAGAGTATATTTTAATTGTTCTCACTGCAAAAGAGAGCTAAGTATATGAGGTAATGCATGTTACTCTGATTTAGTCATTCCACAATGTATACACACTTTAAAATGTGTTGTACATGATAAATATATACAATCTTTATTTGCAAATTGAGAATAAAGAAAATACATTTTGATATACAGTATCAGTTTTGTTCAAAAAACAGCTATAGAGCACTTACTGTGTTCCTGTCACTGCAGAGGGGACTGGGGCTAGAAAAGTGAAAAAAGCTCCCTCTTTACTCTTGAAGATCCTAGAATCTGGTGGCAAAGCCCCTGTAGTGAGACTCAGGTCTGGGGAGGAGCCCATAGGCATTGTGGGAGAAGCTCTGGGTCTGGGGAGGAGGCCCAAGGCAGCTGTGGGAGGAGCTCGGGTCTGGGGAGGAGCCCCAGCGGGCACTGTGGGAGAAGGCGCTCGGTCTGGGAGGAGCCCAGGGCATTGTGGGAGAAGCTCAGTGCTGGGAGGAGCCCACGGCATTGTGGGAGAAGCTCAGGGGCTGGGGAGGAGCCCACGGCATTGTGGGAGACGCTCGGGACTGGGAGAATCCCACGAAGCTCGGGCCTGGGGAGGAGCCCAGGGCATTGTGGGAGAAGCTCAGTGCTGGGAGGAGCCCAGGGCATTGTGGGAGAGGATGCAGGACAGTCTAAGGTGGCCATTTTGATTTAAGTATTTCATGTGCTTTCTAAGCAACGCACATTATTAACATCACCCTAGTGAGACACACTTTTGCTGCCTGCGTTATTTCAGATCTGCACATAATTTTTTTCATATGTAATGCTTATATAACAAAATATACAACCTTTTATTAAAGGTCTATGAAAGCTGAAGGTGTTATTTGCCCCTCCAAATTTCGTTTTCAACAATATAAATTCTTTCAAATACAGAGAGAATCGTTAGACATGTGACTGCACTCTCGAGTTGAGAATAAAGGATTACATTATGACCCAAATATTTGTCAGAACCACAGCAGCTAACATGGTATGTAATATGTTCAACATATCCGGTCAAAACCACAACTCCTCTGGATTCAAAAAGAAACCAAGTGGTCGGGGGTCACCTGGAGTATTACCTGCTCAGCACATTCCTCACAGGGCCTTGCCAGAGGGCCTAGCCTTGGCAGGAGGGCGCCACACACAAGCCAGGCCCATGGAGTCCGCCCCGGGATCAGAGATGGAGAAGTAGCCCTCTCTTTCCCTTTGGAACACAAGCCGTACAGATGTCATGTCAGAGCGTTTTCCTCCATGTCCCCTGCAGCAGCAGGAAGCTTAGAGAATAACATTAATAATTTACGACAGGTCAGGCCCTGTACTAAGGATTTCCCCTGTATTAAATTATTTAATCTTTACAGCAACCTTTAGAGGCAGGTTCTAATGAGATCCCCATTAAACAGATGCACAAACTGAGGCACAAAGACACAGTTCATAAGGAGTGGAACCAGATTTCCAAATCCAAGCTCTCTATCAATACAGAGAGCAGAAGCCAGAAACGAGCACAGGCGACTTGAGTCACTTTCAATGGAGAAAGTTCTCACTGGTTCACCGCCCTGACTGATACACGCATCCCGTCCAAAACATAAGCTAAGAACTCTTCTCAACTTCCTTGTTAATTGGAAGAAAATGGGTATTACTGATGTCACTGGTACCAAAAACCAGAGAGGCTGAGGTGCAGAATGTTGAACATTAAGTGTGAAATAGGGAATTGGGCACCCAAGGACACACTTGGGCCACCTCCCTCACTCTGGGTGAGGGCATATCTGTGTGGGACGCAGCTACTGCCAAGGATGGCAAACAGAAAGAACGAACCTGGGTTCCCAAGGGTATCCTTTGAGATGTGAAATTAACCAGCCTCAGAGCCATCCAACGTCTGGACTTATGCTTATATTCAATGTTTTCTTGTCATTTGGAGTTGGGGGTTTCTATTAGCTGTAGCGAAAAACATCCTGATACTCCTGTATTAGGAGCTTACACTGTATAAGGAATATATAGCTTACAGAAAACTATATATGTGTGTGTACACATACATATAGATTCATTTCAAGCCCTGAAAACTCAGTTTCTTCCTCTGAGAAAAATGGGTCCAAAATACCCATTATTAGATTGCTTATGAAAGAAAGGGATATGTGTAGTGCATGAAACAGTTCAGACTCAGTCCATAGCAGGTCATGTTACAGGTAAGAATACACTGTCATCCCTGATCCGTGTAACCCATTTAAGCTAACATAGGCGCACAATGCATTCAACTTGTGGAAAGTAAGTACTAGTGTAATATTTGCTTATGTGACAAGTGCGGGGGGTGGGGGGCATGAGGATTGAGGTCAGAAGGGTCCCCTGCTGGCACCCAACTCATTGCACCACATAGCACACCTCAACATCAAGCCCTCCCTCGAAATGATGGTTTCTATCAAGCGTGAGAGAATAGTCACAAGATTTATGCCTGGAGAACTAAACAATTATAAACTTGAGGTTTACCACGAATCAAGTGTACACACGCCACATTTTCTTCCAGATGGGCTACGCAGCTAGGACCCAAATTAGGAAGGCCCAGAAAGTTGCTAATCCTAGTCCAGACCCCAGCCCAGGTGGAAATGCCTTGCCAGCAAAGTCTCTGGTGTAATTAGCAAATATCACAAAGGGGCGGGATCTGGTTCCTTTGTATTTATTTCATCAGACAGGCTGAAATGGGAACAGGAAATGAAAAACACACTTTCAATTCAACCTCAGAGGGTCCCCTACTTTCTGACCAAGGCACATTCCTGGGAGGAGGCTGGAGAAGAGGCATCGCTGCTCACAGCAGCCCAGTGTGTTCATCTCTGCTTTGATACTGTTCAAAAAAATAAGCAACTTCAACTTTTGAATGGAATATTTTTTCTCCGACGATTTGGCCTGTGGGACTACGGATTCATACACGTGGCTCTAGGAAAGGCCTAGAGTTCACCCTGTGGCTTCTTCTTTGGGGACTTTCCTTCCACACACCAGGTGGCTTGGTGGGGCTGCCAGTCACAGTCCCTCCTCTACCAGGGAGCAGATCCGGTCCCACAGTGGGCAGAACACCCCAGGCCCGGGTCTACTTCAGGGATAGGTGAGCAGCTGGAGCTGAATTCTCCAGGGCTCTTCTGGAGAGTAGGGGTTGATACTGGTGACTCCAAGATGTATTTTGTCAGGACTGCATAGCATTTCCCAAAGCAGAAACTTTTGTTTTAAAAAATCCAGCTTTCTGGCTTTTCTTGAGAATTGGAAGTTCTGACCACAGGGAACTACATCTCTGGAATGCTGTGACTGGGCCACAGAATCTCCACTTGTCACAGTGCCCAGACACATTTCTACTTCCCGTGGAGCCCTGTGACCCGCTCTGCCCAGCAAACTGGGGAGACTGCCCTTGGCCTGGAGTTGCTGGGCAAGGAGGCTGTCCAGCAGGGCTTCCAGCCACTGCCTTTCTCTCTGCAGGAAGCAGTAGGAGAGAATGGGATAAGTTCAGAGGGTACAGGTCTCAGAACTGAGTCGGAGCAGGGCTTAGGGACTCAGCTGGACTTTGCCGCTTTCTAGCTGTGACTCTTGCTTCTCAACTTCTCCATCTGCAAAAAGGCCTGAGGATAGAACCTGTGTCATGAGTTGGTGAGGGTTAGATGCAGGGACTTGTGTGATCTGTGTGCCATACTCAATACATATTAGCTTCCACTGTTACCACTTGAGTCCCTAAGCCGTCCCCGAACTGCCCAGCTACAGAAGCCCAGAAAGTTCCTTTGCTGTTTAAGCTAGTGTAGAGCTTTCTGCCACTCACAAGTTTAATAGCCATCAATACAACCTACAAATCTTTTTCTCCAAAAATTGCTGGCTGGGCACAATGGCTCACAGCTGTAATCGCTGTGCTTTGGGAGGCCGAGGCAGGAGGATCACTTGAGGCCAGGTGTTTGAGACCAGACTGGGCAGCAGAGCAAGACCCTATCTCTACAAATAATAATAATACAATAAAACAAGTAGCCAAGGATGGTGGCATGTGCCTATAGTTCTAGCTGCTTGGGAGGCTAAGGTAGAAGGATCACTTGAGCCTAGGAGTTGGGGGCTGCAGTGAGCTATGATTGTGCCACTGTACTCCAGCCTGGGTGACAGTCGAGACCCTGTCTCTTTTTTAAAAATGCTGTTATTAAGCTTCCTAGGAAGGGAGACAACTTGTAGGCACTCATTGAAAAGACCCCAGAGGGCTATGGCATCATATTCGTGGATAGGATTTGAGGTTCCAAACACCTGATAAGTCTCTGTCCCTCCTTTTCTCACAAGGAACTGATAGATGACCCATGTGATTTCAATTTGTTCTTACACAAGCAAGGAGCAAATACTACATTTTCTTCTCTTAAAAGCAACCTGTAAAACAAAGGTGCTGGGAGGATGCAACTGAAAAGAATGTTTGCACCCCGCTGTCAGGGGTTGCGTTTCTCGGCAGGCAGCCCTGTTTTCTGCTGCAAGCGCTATTGGTTCTGTGCATCAGCAGAATCCATTTCAGGGTGCAGACTCCCGGCAAATCCTCATGGCGTTTGGGGCTTCCTCCCACCAGGAGTGACTATGTGTATAGGAGTTCCTCCTCCCCCACGTATGACTGAGCGCCAAAGCCCACCGTGGGGGCATTTGCAACTTCTCAAAGGAAGTAAAGACAGCCCTTAAAAGGAACCGGTGCTTGTTCTCGGGATGTTTACAGTGAAGTAACCCCTGTGTCATTTTCCCTCGCAGGGAGGTCCTTCCTTGATTGCTAATAGTCTGTGTACTTTAGCCATGTGTGGTGCAGCCCATGGCCACGGCCCGAGCAGCCAGTCCCCTCCGCCCCGCAGCTTTCTTTCAACTGCACAGAACACAGTGAGGCTGGGCTGGCCTGGCCCACCCAGGGAGCTGCCGCAGAGTTCTCATGCAGGGGACCTCCCAGCAGTCTCCCCTCTCGCTGACCAGCCCCGGCCCGCCGTTCCCCTCGGAAATGGCTCAGCGGCCCTCCTGACCTCCTGCTCAGGACGCCTTCTTGCACTTTCCACCCCAGATCTGCGGCATGGCCACCATGCACATCCTTCCCAAGCCTCTTCTAAGCAAATGGTTCTCTCTTGAAGAGCTCAGGGGAGACCCAGGAAAGATAGTAGGCAAAGGGGTGGTCACCAGAAAGAGTGGTCTTTAACCTCGCCGCCCCACCAAACCACACTGGCCCCTCCAAGAAAGGTGCCCTGGGGACTGAAGATCTCTTGGAGGGACTGGAAAACACCCTGGAGGCCTGTGTGACTGCCTGGAGCTGAGGGACAAAGTTGGGAAGGAGAGGCGGGCAGGCATGGGCCAAGCCAGCGGGACTGGCTCTAAGGACTATGGGGGATGGGATTTACATTTCACGCAGGAAATGGAAAGTGGGCGAAGGAGGAGCAAGAATGGGAGCAGGAAGGCTCCAGAGGACTTCCAGGAAGAGAACAGGGGCACGGACGAGGGTGTTGGTCCTGCCACGTTCCAGGAGCTGGTCTGATCGTTGCCCTCTCGGGGCTTACATTCTACAGGAGTTGAAAAACCATAAATCAATAAAGAATACAGAAAAATTTCAAGTTGCAATAAGTTCTGTGTATTAAAAACTAGTCAGAGTGAGGGGTAAGGTGAAGGCAAATGTTCCTTCTGTGGCCAAGTCCCTGCAGCATGAGTCAGTGCTTCCCAAAGTGGCCTGGTGACAAAGTCTATGGAAACACCGATTCTGGGTCTCTGACTCACCCAATCAGTGGGTGCCTGAGGGGACCGGGCAGCGTGGACACTTACCAAGTGTCCCAGATGAGTCTTGTCATCAGATAAGTTTGGGAAACAGAGACGCGAGGACCATGCTCAGATAGACCTGAAATTTAACGTAGCTCCTCCTCACTCTCCTAAGCCTCGCCTTCCTCACCTGTGAAATGGGAATCCTAACAGTGCTAGCCTCCAAGGGTTGTCATGAAGATTAAGGGCAAGGGGTAGATAAGCCATGTGGCAGAGTGCCTAGCCCACAATAGGGTTGGTAAAATTTGGAGTAAGGGTTCTCTACTGCATGATTGGTCATACTTGATTACATTTCATTAAGTTGATGAGTCTACACTAAAGACTACTACATATGTTTCACACCTTGGAGTCAAAGACTCTCTTTCTCTTGCTCCCCAACCTAAATCAAGTGACATTGATCCCACATCTAAATAGTTCTTCAATAGACCATGGCTCCCGTCACGGTGGCTCATACTCCAGCCTAAGCCATCATCATCCCATCCTACTCTCCCTGGCCACCTCCAAGCCATCCATTCTCTAAACCACAGCCCTGCTGTTGTTTCTTGTTGGATTAGATTACTCTCTCCCTTAGTTTAACTGCTTTCCATTGCCCATCAAATAAAATCCAACATCATCCTCATGGCTCACCAAAGCTCACCTTGATCTGGCTCCAACTTCACCACAAAAACCCCATCCCGCGAGTTCTCAGTTGCAACTTAAACTTGACTTATTCAGGAAGCGTTTGATCTCCCTCGGATACGTTCCCATTGCAGCCTTCTGTAAAACCTGCCGGACTTGCAGTGAATTTTCTATTGTCTCTCTTCTCCATGAAATGGGAAGCTCCATGAAAGCTAAGGTAGGTCCTGTCCTCATAGAGACATGGTGGTGTATTGGGATTAAATTAGATGATAAGGGAGACCTAGCATGGTAAGTAAATCATTAAGGTTGTGGTAATGCTGAGATGCAGATCCAAGTCGAGCTGTTAATTACCAGACTTCCATATGCATGGTCAGGGCTAAGAGATATCTATATTTTTTTCATTTGTTGAGGGAGGAGTGATGGCAATTAATCCATGGTGATTGATCTATAGTGTCAGGCTACATCTACAGAGACAGCAATAGAGCCAGCCTGCACCCTCCACCTTTGGGTGTCAGGTGTCCTGGGTGGAGCAGTGAGGGAGAGGAGGATGTGCTCAAGTTCCCACAAACAACCAACAGCAGTTTCACCACTAAGAAAAGGGGGCTATGATTATCTGCAAATCGCTCTTCTAAAAGACCAACATGGAGCAGGCTGTCACCCTGGTAGTTACCTTTTGCCCTCGTACTACTGCCTGGTCAATGTACTTGCTCAAAATGGGCCACTGGTATCGGGAACAAACCCCAATCACAAAGTAGTTCATGTGAATAAGCGTAGGAATCCCTGGGGATTGTGTTAAAATGCAGATTACGATGCAGAAGGTCTGCAGTGGACCTCCGGCTCTGCATACACGGTTTGGGGTTGAGTGTGGGGTTTCCAGGGTTAGCCAGCTTGTGATGGAGTGGGAGGGACTGGGACCCCGGATGACAACGAAATCCCGGAAATGGGGCTTATTTCATCTATAAAACATTTCTCCACTTCCTATCTCTAGGTCTGCACAACTGTGGGGTCAGCCACCCTCACCTCAACCAGGACTGGTAAAAATAGGCTCGCATCCTGCTCAACTTTGATCCAGTCTCCATGCCTCCTGAGATCAAAATGACGTTTCCAAACTTTATTAGCTTTCCATAGCCTTCCAGACTCTTCTGTTGTTGATTTTTACAAAGAAAATAAGCAAACAACTGGAAGAAAGGGAGCTGGTTTACATGGATATTTCTTTTCCGTTAGCTTTAAAATTGTGGTGGAATTTCTGCTTTAGCTCAAAATACCTGCTGACCTTATTCTCCAATTTCAGCGCTTGAAGCAGACCCTCTGCCACGCAATCCCCACATTTGGTGAACGTGTAGAATTGTAGGCCAAGATGTTTGTGTTTATGTCCCAAACCCAGAATAAATAAATAGCTACATGGTATTGAAATCACCTGTCAAAATACCCACTGCAGTTCTGGGCACAAAGAGAAGTCTCTTGGTGTGATTGGCTTACTTGGTTGAAGAATTCAAAGGCTGTTTATCTCATTTAGTTTTTTTTTTTTTTTTTTAAGACCTATAATTACTGCATTTTGACCCCAAGGCAGCCAATTACTTCACAAAAGCCCGCTCCAGGAAACCAGACATTAGCCTGCCTAATTAGGCTGACATCACTCACAAACTGCTCTCATCACAATGCAGATGGACCCAGCCCCAGAAGGTCCTGCCCGTCAGAGGTGACTGCGGGTGGCATTGCGTTGTGTGTTGTGTTTTGTTTTTTACTACTTACTTTTATGTGTTCCTTGAAGCCCAGTCCCTCTCCCAGAGTCGGACTCTCATCAAAAAGAAGGGGCTCCGGGACAAACGGGTCTCCTTTATTGCAGGAGGAGGAGGAAGCTGGAAAAAAGAAATAAGACAGGAAAGCAGCCGAAGTTGTAAATTCCTTCTAACATAGGAAATCATTCTTTGCCCTTTAGGAAAAGGGTTTGTTGTTTCAGCCGCTCAGGCCCATTTCCTCGCCCCCTTTTGTCCTTGCACATCTTGGGGGTTAACTTCTGTTTGGGTTCTGTGAGGCTGAGCAAATTAAGGGAGGAAAATGTCCCAAGCATGTAGAATTCCCTCCCTCTAAAGAATCAGACACCTCCCGAAGGGGTCCTGTCAGGTGGGTTACAAAGTCATCAGACCCCTTTTACCCATGGAGAAGTGGATAGAAAGGTGGCACGTGGGGTCTGGGTAGGAAGACGGCACATGGGGTCTGGGTTAGAAGATGGCACGTGGAGTCCGGGTTGGAAGATGGTGCATGAGGTCTGGCTGCTTAGCATTCAGCCAAACCTGAGATCACCAGCCTGAAGGACAAAATCTCCCTTGACCTTTAAGTCCAGGATGTCCCAGTAATTGAAAGAAGGGTCTACACATAGAGAGGTTTTCCAGGCAGAAGGGGAATGGGTGATTCTCTTCCAGGAGGGCAGACTAGAGGGATCTTCTTAACAACGTACCACAGGATGCCTTGGAAGATCAAATGACGGTGATTTGGCTTGGGTGGGTCTCAGAAAGCAGGATGTGGCCCCAGTCAGCTCAAGTCAGCTTTCCATAAGGGTCAGAATGGCCTGGGCAAGTCAACTCTGTGAGGTCAGACCCTGCTGGTGTTAAAAAAGTATTCTTACACTTGGTAAAATATAAGGAAGACTTGATTCAGGATGATTTCCATCGATGTCAAGACTATCAAATGGGGGAAAGAGATGGGGCTCAACTCCGACGCCTAGGAAGAGAGCTGGGGATTTACAGCCGATGAGCAGAGTGAGAGGTCAGTGGATGGAAAAGCACTAAGAGAGTTGTTACTATGCTGACTTAACAGCGTTCTTGCTGAAGGCAGGCAAGGGTGATCACATGCCAAAGGTAGGGGATGAGGAATTTGAGCAGTTATCAAATTCCTTAAGGACGATCAGGCATCGGGGGTGGTGGAATTCTCGCCACACTGACTTAGCACAATCATTGCAACAACTGGACAAGACAGGTCGAAGGCAGGACTCAAGGATGAGGCCTCATTGAGAAGAGGGATCAGGGAGCCCAACTAAAGTGTGGTCAAGGAGAGAGCCTATGTCAGTGGAAAGTTGCAAAGCAAAAGGCACAGGAAGCACCTGGACCCTATGCTTCATGGTTTTAAAACAAGGACCAGGAACAGAATGAAGTGGCCCTGAGCCAGGAGGAGTGGGTGTCTTTGGTGTGCACGTGGCTGGGCAGGGGTGCTGCTGGCCTCAGGATGGCTCAGTGGCTCTGGCACCCTGGCCCACTAGAACACAGTGGAAGGTGTGGAAGGTGTGACACAGCAGGGGAGGCACATGCCTGTGGGCTCCCGAGGCCACTCTCTCTCTCTCTCTCTCTCTCTCTCTCTCTCTCTCTGGCTCCCTACAGATGAAAAAGTCAAGACAGACCAGGCACAGTGGCTCCTGCCTGTAATTCCAGAGCTTTGGGAGGCCAAGGCAGGCAGAGATCACTTGAGCCCAGGAGTTCGAGACCAGCCTGGGCAATATGGCGAAATTCCATCTCTACAAAAAATACAAAAATTAGCTACACAGGAGGCTAAGGTGGGAGGATCACTTGAACCTGGGAGGCAGAGGTTGCAATGAGCCATGACTGTGCCACTACACTCCAGCCTGGGTGATACAGTGAGATTCTGTCTCAAAAAAAAAAAAAAAAAAGAGTCAAGACATTCTGTGAGGACCCTCAAAGCACTCAAGGCAGCCAGCAGCATTTGTTGAACCAGCCGTGAAAAGACGGAAAAGCTTACTCAACTCTACCTTGTATGGCAGTTTGAGAATCCCAGAGGCAAGTTCCCAGAGATGTACAGAAAAAGGCAAGCGCAATGCTGCCTGTGCATTCTTGCTCAATGGTGTCTTACAGGGATGAATACCTGTAAAATGGTGATTCCAACACTTTGAAGGACCATCTTAAAGGCAAACTACCTAATAACATTCACGTTTCATGGTTTGGCCTTTGAGCAGATTGCAGTCTTTCTCACCGAGCTAACCATTTTCTCAGGGTGAGTTGGCTGAGCCCCACAGGGCTTACAAATGTGCATGTGTGTGGTGTCTGTGTGTGTGTGTGCGTGTGTGTGTGTAAGAAAGAGAATTTTTTAAAAGAGGTAACTGTGACTCTAGAAGTAGCAAATGAACTTGTGCCAAATATTTTTATTTAATTAATTCAAGAACGAGGAAGATGTTAGAACTGGTTCAAAGGAGAATCCAAAGAACAGAGACGTACATAAACCACAGATGCAAATAGCTCCTTCCACAGTGCAGGAGGGAAATCCAGTTATCTTTTTGGTCTGCTCCACAGTCTTTCATAATTTCCCGTCCTTTGCAGTAAACACACACGCACACACACACGCAGGCATGGGCACACTCTCCCACCTCCATGCCTTTGTTCATGTTGGTTACTTTTGAACAAAATCACTCTCTCTTCTCTTCTCTGCAAGTCCAAATATGACTTGCCAGACCCACTCCTAACAAATCAGCATCTCTAAGGGTGGGACCCAGTGCTCTGCATTTCCAACATGCTTCCCCAGGTGCATCTCCAATGCACAGGTTTTGGAAACTCCAAGTGAGGAATGCAAGTTCAGCCCCTCGGGGTTCAGGAAAGGGAGACTTTCACCCGCACCCGAGTTATGAGGAGACACTTCCTACAGGAGGCGGGTTCCAGATAGGAGCTTGAATCACGGGCAGGATTTGAAGAAGAGAGGCGAAGGCATTTTAGGAAGTGGGAAGCCACGGAGGGAAGGGCAGGGGAGTCAGAATCAGCCTGGGGAAGCCAGGCTTCCACCCCGAGCATGCAGGAGGAAGGGAACATTGAGCGAGTGCGGCAGACGCAGGCCACAGTGGACCAAAGGGTGGACAGGAGGGTTAGACCCAGGCCAGAGGTAGTGCACATTTTTTAAAGCAGGGGATTAAAATGAGAACAGCAACGATTTTTAAAAGACTTATGGGGACATCATATACAACAGAGGATCTGCTCCCTGAGGACAGGCAGGCATGAAAACATACTTGACTCCTGAATGTGCCCCTTCAATTCAGTCTGGGTCTTGTGACTTACAAAAGGCAGGTTAAGGAGGATGATGCTCATTCACAGAGCAAGAAGCGGCCAATTTCCTTAAGCGGAACCGCGGAGAGACTGAACACAAAAGCAGGCAATGCTCAGACCGAACGAAAATAGAACACTGATCTGCCATCTGCAGCAACCAGACCAGGAAACCGATCCATGACCTACAGGAGCCAGCCCAGAAAGCCAGCGACAATCTACACGTCAGACCACTATCTCTGGCAACTGGTCCAAGAGGCCAAACGATAACCTCTGGAACAACTAGCCCAAAAAGCCCAGGACTTGACTCATAACTGACAACTTCCCTAATTTGCGTCCCCACTCCCCACTTAGGAGCAGACCGAGAAAGCCAAAGATCCTCCTGAGCCAGTCCCACAGGATGCCCCACTTCCGGTTAGCCCGCCTCAGCTTCCCAGGCCAGCAGCCTCCTACCAGGACACACCTGAAGCCCTCGCTTGTTTCCCCTATGAAGCTTTCCCACTCCTCTGCCTGTCTTGGAGTCTCTGCCAAACACAAGCAATGGCAAGCTCTGAAGAAATAGCCTTTGCTTGTTCTCTTTGGGTGGTCTTCATTTCCACACCACAAACGGTCATCTGCATCTCAGCCCAGCCAGCACAACATGTTTACATCCACAGACCTCCTAATTTCAACATTCAAGGTTATTTTTACCATTAATTTAATGTGCTTCATCACAGGTGGAAAATTAGAATGGACATTTCTCATTTCTACGGACCATATATCCCATATACAAACAAGATCATTCCATCAGGCTGCAGTGGTCAGTGAAAAAAAAGTGGGAACTTAGAAGAAGACGTGGGTTCTAGACCCAATTCTGCACCATCTGTGTGTTTCTAGGTCAATGTCTGACTTTCAGGGCATTTGTTTCCTGTTCTGTGAGATATAGACATTGCAACTGATAATGACTAAGGTTCCCTGCAGTTCTAGCCATCTGTGATTTTATAAAGCATAAATCTCTTATCCCAGCACTTCCTCACTACTCTCGGAAATCAGAGAGTTCCTATAAACATGAATTTTTAAGGTATCTCCATCCTTCATAGACCAGGTCTTCACTAAGTTCTCTCATTTATTTTTTTCCCAAATGTTTCAGAATTGAATAGGGAAATGGATGAAAACTTCTGTTTAATAGGCTCTAGAAGTTTACCAAGTACCCAGTCCAAATTCACAGCACTGACTTATTTGGTGGCTACAAAGAGATTGACGACTTGCTTTGTGCCTTGAGGATCTTACACACTAATTTTATATTCCTTGAGGAATATAAAAGCTGCACTTGTAAATGTAACAAAAAAAAAATACAGATTCCGAAACACAGATCTGGACAAGAAGTAAAACTGGTGAGTAGAGGAGGGAGAGAAATCACCGAATTACTGTCTTGGGGAAGGTGGAATTTGAGCTAGATCTGGAGGACAGTACTATTTGGACAGGTGGAGAAGAAAAAGAGAACAGAGGTCATTCGAGGGAGGTGTGAGTCGGGAAAGAATAGGATGCATTCAGAACACCACAGCAGCCTCATCAGACTGCGTTCCATGAAGCCAGAGAAGTAAATACAACAGGAATCGTGACTTTAGGTTTGAAATGCACAGAGCTGCAAATACCAAGCTGAAAGTTTTAACTTTTCTAATCATTGCTTGGCACTATTTCAGTTTTCCATTCATCCTTCTGTTATTATTTTACTTAAATGTGTGGTAAAACTGACTCATTTTTGGAGCTGAAAGAAAACATATAGTAAGTGAGAGGAAGTATTTGACAACATTTGCCTCTTTTGTGTGCGTGACCCTATTTACCTCTAGTACTGCTTTGTTTTTAATTGTGGTAAATATCCATAACATAAATTTACCTTTTTAACAATTTTTAATGGCACAGTTTAGTGATATTAAGCTCATTCACATCTTTGTGCAACCATGACCAGCAGTCATCTCTAGGATTTTTTATCATCCCAAACTGAAACTCTGTCCCCATTTGACACAAGCTCCCCATTCCCCCATCCCCAGGCCCTGCTCATCACTGCTCTGCTTTCGGCTGCTGCAAACATGACTATTCTAGGGACCTCGGTTAAGCAGGATCATGGAATATGGAAGCTTTCATGTCCAGCCTGTCTCTTTAGCATGTCTTCCAGGGTCATCTACGCTGCAGCATGTGTCAGAATTTCATTCTGTTTTCAGGTTGAATGATGTTCCATTGTATGCACATGCTACATTTTGTTCATCTAGTCATCCATTGATGGACATTTAGGTTGTTTTCCCTTTGGTTATTGTGAATAATGCTGCTATGGGTGTACAAATATCGGTTGGAGTTCCTGCTTTCGATTTTCTGGAGCATATACCCACACGCAAAATTGCAGGATCACCATCACAAAGATCCTTATGCTACCTCTTTAGAGCCACACTAGTCTCTCCCCATTTTCCTGCCACCACCACCTTAACCCTTGGAAACCACAACTTGTTCTTCATCTCCACGATTTTTTCATTGTAAAATTATTGCCAGGTGCAGTGGCTTGCACCTGTAATCTCAGCTACTTGGAAGGCTGAAGTGGGAGGATCACTTGAGCTCAGGAGTTTGAGACCAGACTGGGCAACATAGCCAGTCCCCATCTCTACAAAAATGCATTTTTATTTAGTATAAAGTAAAAATAGAGTCTCAGCTACTTAGGAAGCTGAGGCGAGAGTATCCCTTGAGCCCAGAAGTTTGAAGCTACACTGAGGTGTGATTGTGCCACTGCACTCCAGCCTGGGCAACAGACAAGACCCTGTCTCTAAATAAAATCAAATCCTGCAGGCCAGGCAGGGTGGCTCATGCCTGTAATCCCAGCACTTTGGGAGACCAAGGCAGGCAGATAATTTGAGGTCAGGAGTTTGAGACCAGCCTGGCCAACATGGAGAAACCCCATTTCTACTATAAATACAAAAAATAGCTGGGCATGGTGGCTCATGCCTGTAATCCCAGCTACTCAGGAGGGTGAGGCACAAGAATTGCTTGAACCCAGGAGGCCGACGTTGCAGTGAGCCGAGACTGGGCCACTGTACTCTAGCCTGGGCGACAGAGTGAAACTGTGTCTGAAAAAATAAATAAATAAAATCATGCAGTATGAAACTTTTTGAGGTTGTCTTTTGCACTCAGCGTGACTCCTGAGAGATCCGTCCCAGTCGCTGTGTGCATTCATGGTGCTTTTTTCTTGCTGAGAAGTAGTCCATGGTGAGGATATCCCACAGTCCGTTTAGCCATCCATTCACTAAACAACGTTTGGGTCGCTTCACCATTTGGGGTTGTTACAAATAAAGCTAATTTAAACATTCCTGTGCATGAGTTTCTGTGGACATAAATTTTAATTTCTCTGGGATAAATGCCCAGGAGTGCAGTCATTGGGCCATATGGCATGTTTAGCTTTACAAGAAACTGCAAAACAATTTTCCAGAATGTTTATCCTATTTTACACTCCCACCAGCAACATGAGGGAGATCCACTTTTCCTACATCATCACCAGTAGCTGATACTGTCACCTTTTTTAAATGTTAGCTTCCCTAATAGGTGAGTAATGACATCACATCGTGATTTTTTCAGAAGGGTTTATCTTTGCTACACATCAGTTCACCTACTTTGCATTTCTTCCTCTTAGTCCCACTTTTAATAAAGAAAACTCTTTCCACATTGTCTTCTCTTTCCTCACTTGATGATTCCTCGTGCGAATAAGAGAATTAAAGGAATGAGGAAACGTATCCCATTTTTCTCTCGCATGATATTGTCCTAAGAAGCCTCAGTTATCACGTGCTCTTACCAGTGAGCAGGAACGGTAGAAAGCAGCGGCTGGCCAGAGGGCTGGCAGGGGCGGAGCTGTTCTTTGTGCTTGTTTATATTCATTTTCCAGTCACAGCTCAAGTTGTGTCACTTTCTGCTGCTCAGGGAGACAAGGGCAATGTAAATGTGCTCGCTGTTGTTTAAGCCTCCTGGACAGTAAAAACACAGGCGGCCGCACTGCCTTTCCCTAAATAACGTCAGAAACCCCTTCGAGAGCTCGTTGAACAAGATTTACACATTCTAAAGAGTTTTGAAGTTAGAAGGGGTCCTAGGCGAGGCCCTCGGTACACATGAATGATGCGCCTACTGTGTGCCTTGCTCCAGCACCCTCAGCCAGTGCGGGGCTACAGATCTGCGTAGGGATAAGTTGCAGCTCCTCCTTCCCGCGCTCTGCCGAGTGTTCCAGAGAGGTGTGGGCTAAGTGCTCGTGCTGAGAGGTGACAAGCCACTGTTGGGGGTCTGGAGGATCCCACGGCTTACTCACTGCCCAGGAACGGAGGAACTCAGTCATCAACTCACCCAGAGCCTCTCCGGCCTGCCCGAGGCTGAGAATCACCTGAGGCGCCAGAAGAAAATAGAAATTCCCAGATCCCACCCAAAGGATCCGGACCAAAATCTCTAGAGCAAGGACGCAGGAAGCTGTGCTTTAGAACAAGCTGTTCATAGGTGTTATGAGCTGAATTGTGTGCCCGTCTCCCCCATTCATATGTTCAAACCTCCCCCGTGTGATGGTATCAGGAGGTGAGGCCTTTGGGCAGTAATTAGGTTTAGAAGGGGGCATGAGGGTGGGACTCGCATGATGGGATTAGTGCCCTTATAAGTAAAGACACCAGACACAGACAACACAGAGATGTCCACGTGAGCACAGAGCCAGAAGGCAGCTGTCTGCCAGCCAAGGAAATGGGCCTCAGGAGAGTTCAAACCTGCTGACACCTTGATCTCAGACTTCCAGCCTGCAGAACCCACACAGTGAGAAGACAGCCATGTGCAGGCCAAGTGACAGGTCCTTGCCAGGTACCAAATCAGCCAGCGCTTTGATCTTGGACGTCCAGCCCCCAGAACTGTGGGAAGTAAATTCCTGTTGTTTAAGCCACCCTGTTACGGCAGCCTGAGCTAACATATTGACTAATACAATACGACTCTCAGGATTATCCCAGTTGAGAACATTGCGTGCCATCCAGCCCTCCCATTACAGGTGAGGGAACCAAATACAGCAAGGTTAAAAACCTCATCCTATGTCCCCACACTAGTTAATGACCTAGGTTCTCTAACTACTAGACCATCCCATTACACCAACTCAAAGTAGATAAGCAGTTTTCATCTGAACGCCAGCTCTGGCTGATGGTGGTGGCTGCCAAGAGGACTGTGTCAGGAAGGATTCTGAGAACAAGTCCCGGCTCAGCTGACCTTAGCTCCATGGCTAGCCATCAGAACACGAGGACTAAGACGCATTATGGTATTGGCAGGAAAACTGGCACAGAGAATCCAGCTACCCAGGTTGAATAACATGACAAGTGTCATGAGGATCACTCATTGAGGACAGTATGATGTGAAATGTGATTCATGGGCTGGGAGCACCAGCATTGCCTGGGAGCTTATAAAAAAAATTCTCAGGTCCCACCCAGACCTACAGAATCAGGATCTCTGGGATTCAGATTCACGCATCTGTCCTGATACACCCATGCACACTACAGTTTAAGCAGTCCTCGGGCATGGTGGCTCACGCCTGTAATCCCAGTACTTTGGGAGGCACAGGCAGGCAGATTGCTTGAGCCCAGGAGCTCAAGATCAGCCTGGGCAAGATGAGGAAACCTGTGTCTACAAAAAGTATAAAACGTTAGCCCTGCATGGCAGCACCTGCCTGTAGTCCCAGCTACTGCGGAGGCTGAGGTGGGAGGATCACTTGAGCCCAGGCGGTCAAGGCTGCAGTGAGCTATTATCACCCCACTGCACTCCAGCCTGGTTGACACAGCAAGCCCCTGTCACAAAAAAAAGAAAAAAAAAGAAAAGCCCTGCCCTAGAAAATAAGGACAATAATATCAGTGTCTCCCCATGGTGACAAGCAAGAAGACGTTATCAACTAAAAGGCACTTTGCAAAATCGCTGAGTGTCCACCCTGCCTGGCACCTCTGGAAGTTAGCTTCTCCTCTGGCTGCATGTGGAACAAATGGGACCCTTCAGAGATGTCCTGAGAACACCAGGATGTTTCTTCCAGCCCTCATCTCTCATAACCATTTTTAAAATGCCAGGACTGTGTATTTTTAGTTCAGGACATCTGTGTTTGCCAGCTCCAAGCCCACCCCTAACCACGTGGCCAGCATTGTGCAACTACTACACATCTTTATGACAAACCCTTCCATTTTCTGTTAAGTAATGTGTTTGGAAGGCTGAGTGAATCAGAGACGGTAAGCATTTGATTGCTTACATTATTCTGGTTCAAACATGGCTCGCGGCCCGGGACTAATTTATTTATGTTGGTATGGTACATTTCTGTTTCCCTTGGGAATTTGCCACCACCCCATCCCCTCTTCCAGCTGCTCTTCCTTGGCCCACCCACCCCTCTTGCCACCCTTGTTCCCGGTCTGCCTCTCCTGTGGGTGGAAGGTTTGTGAAGGATGCCCCATCAGCTGCCTCCAAGCCAGAGACTCCCCTCTCCTGTGTGGTTGGCTATTTCCCTGCCCACCCGCAGCCTCAGGCCCAGCAAGGGGAGTGGGGCATCCACCTCCTGGCAAGGCCAGTGTTTCCCACCAGGGGCTCACTTAACCCTGTGGATGCGGGTCTGGGGTCCTGCCAGCGGAGCACCTGAGGAAAAGATAGACAGGGATCAAGACCCCCTACCCTTTCTCCGGAGTCACCGGACCTACACACTAAATCTGCAGCGGGTTTTGCTGGCCATCACCCTGGGAGGTGGGAAGAGCAGCCGGACGGGAAAGAATCAGTATCCCATTACAGGTCCTGGAGCCAGGCCCCCATTTGCAAAGGCAGCCTGCTGTGCATATGGGATGGAAACTGCATCCTGGCAAAACACAAAAAGTAAATATTTAAAGGCAAAAAAGCGCACACAAGGAAACAAAATGCCTTGCGTTTCTGCTTCCACGGTCTGCCGCCAAGTCACCCCCGCCCTCGCCAGCTCGTGTGGAGTGTGCCATATGGTTTGGGACAGGGGATTAAACCTCTCCGTGGTTGTGAAAAACATCAGTCCATTTGGTCTGGCCTTTCTCTCCCTGCATTTGTTGTTCATTTGCGAGTTTCTCACACCCCTGAGCCGACTGCCGTCAGTGTGTGTACAGGTTTTAGATTGCTGGTGGGATGGAAATCACCAGCCACCCAGCGCCTGCAGCGGATGTCTCCAGGAGGAGGGGCTCATGGGCACCTGAGGGGCGCTGCAGAACAGAGCCTGTGACACGCATGACACCCAAGAGCCCCTTTTTAATGCTTCAGAGATAAATATTTCCCCCAAACTCAGGGCAAATATAAAGGATTTAGTGTCCGCCGTCTCCCGCTTGGCCTCCCCCTGCAATGCTGTCGAAGTGGCATCCTGAAGGCGGGGGCCTCGCCCGCCACAGGGAGGCCTGGGCTGCAGGCAGGGGAGGCACCAGAGGCTGGAGGACACTGAACCGGAGCCGGCCGGGGCAGAGCCTGGTCCGATCTCCCTCGGAGGTAAAACCGGACCTCTGCATGCTCAGGCTGAGGAGCAGGGTAATAAGTCGTCATAAGAAAGGAATTAAAATATTTCATGCAAGGCCTGACGCTACCTCCCCGCGATTCGGAGATGGCAGCACAGCACCCATGGGTGATGTGGGGAGACAAGCGGAGATGCAAGGGAACGCTTTTCCCACGATGGGAGTCTCCATAAGCATCTCTTGTGTGTCCAGATCAGGCTTCCAAGTGTTTCTTCCACGCATTTCCCACCGTGCCTCATTTTTTATTTTTATTTTTATTTTATTTTATTTTATTTTTCTTTTTTTTGCTTAGTGACATCGCTAGAGACAATTCACTTCTCATTTCTCACTCCGCTGAACCCGAGTCAGACAGGTCTCTGTTTGCTTTGGGCCCTGTAGCGCGTTTGCTGGGCTGTGGGAGATGGCTCAGCAGGCGCCTTTCCTCTGCGGATGGATGGGTGGGCTAAGGAGCCAACAGATGTGTGTTCATCTTTGAAGACAGAGAAAGACACAATACAAAATCATCACATTCATTTTTTGCAGCTTGGAGCCTGGGTTCACAGAGAGGTTGTCACCCTCCCGATTTGGAAGTTTCCTGATATGGAGGTGGATGAACTATACTTCTTTATCGTAATAAATCATGCCTTGACCTTGCATGGCTATTGAAGCAAAAGTCTTTAGGGACCTTAAGACGTCATTTTTTCCCCACCCCATCCCCGACTCCACCCTCACCTCTGGTCCTTTGCGTACTAACTTTCAGTTGAGACATTTATAGGACCTCTCTCTGTGTCACAGTATTTCTAGAGTAACTGAGACATACCACGGCTGCTCATGAGCCCGGAAATGATTTTTCACAGCTGCACCCTTGAACGCATCAAAGGAGAGGCATGACCTCCACCCTATCCCATCGCCAAGAGCCCACCCCACAAACATGGCTGCATAGGAATGGGACAGTGCATCCCAAAATAAAGGAAGCCCCAGAGTGGGCATGAGGGATAATGAGGGAGAACTCAGAAGAAATGCCCCCAGGGCAGAGAGGGAAGCCCCACATTCATCACAGCTGGGAAGCAGTGAGCTCCCTGATGTCACAAGGGTCAAACAGTCTTTTTTTTTTTTTTTTTTTTTTGAGACAGAGTCTCGCTCTGCCGCCCAGGCTGGAAGGCATAGGACGGAACTAAGCTCAACGGAAGCTCTGCCTCCCGGGTTTATGCCATTCTCCTGCCTCAGCCTCCCGAGTAGCTGGGACTACAGGCGCCCGCCACCTCGCCCGGCTAATTTAGTAGAGACGGGGTTTCACCGTGTTAGCCAGGATGGTCTCGATCTCCTGACCTCCTGATCCGCCCGTCTCGGCCTCCCAAAGTGCTGGGATTACAGGCTTGAGCCACCGCGCCCGGCGTCAAACAGTCTTAACTGCAATACATATCAAACAGAAATGAAGCATGAAGTTTTAGAAGTACTAACATTATTTTTAAAGCTGTGAGTTCTTCTCAGAGTAGTTTTGACCAAAACTTATAAGTTTGGATATGAAATATTTTTCTTTTACTTAATTTCTAGATAATGTATCATTTCAAACTTGCCTTTTTAAATTTTAATAAGTATAGGTTGAGCATCTCTAATCTGAAAATTCAAAATCCAAAATGCTCCAAAATACAAAATTTTAGCATGGTTGTAGGAACTTGTAATCCCGGCTACGTGGGAGGCTGCAGTGGGAGAATGGCTTGAGCCCAGGAGGTCAAGGCTACAGTGAGCTATGATTGTGCCACTGTACTCCAGCCTGGGTAACACAGCAAGACCTCAACTCAAAAAAAAAAAAAAAGTCCACAGTTTCTGGATGGCATGATGCCACAAGTGGAAAATTCCACACATAAGTGCTTAACACAAACCTTGTTTCATGCACAAACTTATTTAAAATATTGCATAGATTTACCTTCAGGCTGTATGTATAAGGTATATATAAAGCATAAATGAATTTTGGGCTTAGACTTGGATCCAACTCCCAAGATACCTCATTATGTATATGCAATTATTCCAAAATCTGAAACACTTCTGAGCCAAAGCATTTTGGGGAAGAGCTACTTAGCCTTTTCTACCAAGTCATTTTTCCAAAGCACATGACAGTTCAGACTCGAACAGCATCTGGTGAGACATCACTGTCCCCTCACCTTTGCTAGCACTAAACATCATCAGTATTTCTATTTTTTGCCAACCTGATCAGCAAACAATTGAGTCTCATTACAGTTGTAATAACCATTCTCCACAGTACTAGTGACGTTGGGCATGTATTTAAATGTTTGACAATCGTTTTCATTTCAACTTCAGCGAATTACCTCATTTCCAACTTTTTCCTGCTGAATGATTTCTCAGAGGTTTTCAGTATTAGCGATATTAATCCTCTGTCATGTGTTTCAAATATTTTCTCTAGTCTCATCGTGTCTGTCAATATTTTTGTGTTGTCTCTTGCCAAGCAAAATGATCAGAATTTTTATGTAGTCAGACTTGTCAGACTTTTCCCTTAAGACTTTTGGTCACCAGTCTTGCCTTTTTTTTTTTTTTTTTTTTTTTGAGACAGTCTTATACTGTTGCCCGGGCTGGAGTGCAATGGCACAATCTCGGCTCACTGCAACCTACACCCCCTGGGTTCAAGCGATTCTCTTGCCTCAGCCTCCTAACTAGCTGAGATTACAGGCGCCCGCCACCATGCCCGGCTAATGTTTTGTGTTTTTAGTAAAGACAGGGTTTCATTATGTTGGCCAGGCTGGTCTTGAACCCCTGACCTTGTGATCAGCCCGCCTCGGCCTCCCAAGGTGCTAGGATTACAGGCGTGAGCCACCACACCCAGCCCTGTCTTGCTTTAAAAGGCTTCCCTTCCTAGAGGTTAAACAATATCCTAAATCCCTGATTAGAAAACAAACAAGCCCATCAAAAAGTGGGCAAAGGATATGAACAGACACTTCGCAAAAGAAGACATTCATACAGCCAAAAGACACAAGAAAAAATGCTCATCATCACATCAGAGAAATGCAAATCAAAACCACAATGAGATACCATCTCACACCAGTTAGAATGGCAATCATTAAAAAGTCAGGAAACAACAGGTGCTGGAGAGGATGTGGAGAAATAGGAACACTTTTACACTGTTGGTGGGATTGTAAACTAGTTCAACCATTATGGAAAACAGTATGGCGATTCCTCAAGGATCTAGAACTAGAAATACCATTTGACCCAGCCATCCCATTACTGGGTATATACCCAAAGGATTATAAATCATGCTGCTATAAAGACACATGCACACGTATGTTTATTGTGGCACTATTCACAATAGCAAAGACTTGGAATCAACCCAAATGTCCATCAGTGACAGACTGGATTAAGAAAACGTGGCACATATACACCATGGAATACTATGCAGGCACAAAAAAGGGTGAGTTCATTGTCCTTTGTAGGGACACGGATGTAGCTGGAAACCATCATTCTGAGCAAACTATCACAAGAACAGAAAACCAAACACCGCATGTTCTCACTCATAGGTGGGAATTGAACAATGAGATCACTTGGACACAGGAAAGGGAGCACCACACACTGGGCCCTATTGTGGGGAGGGGGGAGTGGGGAGGGATAGCATTAGGAGATATACCTAATGTAAATGACAAGTTAATGGGTGCAGCACACCAACATTGCACATGTATACATATGTAACAAACCTGCACATTGTGCATGTGTACCCTAGAACTTAAAGTATAATTAAAAAAAAAAAAAGAATTGCTCTAATCAAGTGTCACTTTAGAAAGTTTTATATTATGACATTGTCTTTCTCTATAGCAAGGTCAGCAAACTACAGCCCATGAGCCAACTCTAGCCATCACCAGTTTTCACAAATAAAGTTTTATCTCAACACAGCACACTCATTCATTTACATATTGCCAATGGCTGCTTCTGCCTGGCAGAACTGAGCAATTGTCATAGAGACCCTGTGGCTTGCGTAGCTTAAAATATTTTTCATCTGGCTCTTTATAAAACAATTCAGACAACCTTTGCTATGTGCAAGGTTATGAATGTCTCCAAGGTCTTTCGACTGTCTATTTCTTCACATCTTATTTTAGTTCTTTCAAGAATGTTTTTATAATTTTTCTTCACTTTAAAAGGGGGATAATAATAGTACCTGTCTTATTGTTGAAAGATTAATTAAGATAATGACCATAAAATGCTAGCACAGTGCCCTGGTTCTCAAAAACAGCAGCCATTGTTTTACGCTGGCACAAAGAGGTGCAATAGACAATGAGACATAATTCTTGTTACTCTGAATGTCTTAATCACTGTTGACTTTCTTTATTTTTAAATCATCAGCTGGCTTATTAGAATTACTTTTCTGGATTATAAATTGTATACATTCTAGGGATTTCGGAACTTTTGTTCTAGAGATTTTAGAAAATAAATAAAGTAGGAAAATTGCAACTAAAACTAAAATCTCCCCCGATTCCTCCACCCAGGGAAACCAGTTCTACTGTGTTGATGTGTATGTAGCATGGTTTGTTTCAGGAGGTATGCATGCATACATACAATGGATGGTGGTTTGTCTCGGGAGGTATGCATGCATACATGCGATGGATGGTGGTTTGTCTCGGGAGGCATGCATGCATACATGCGATGGGTGTTAACAGCTCCATAGTATTTGGGTGCCAGAGACATCACGTTTCTTATTCTAAATCATAACTAAACCTGGCTGAGCCTGATAAGGCCAATGTCAGCCATTCTGGGACTCCATCCTATGCCTTCTATTGGATCCATTCAGAACGCTGGCCTATCGTGCTTCTGGGGAGAGGGGCTGACATGGTCCCTGCTGCAGGATGGTCACTGCTATTGCAGTGGCACCATCACGTAAATGCTCTGTAGCCACTGGACTGCAGTTCTTCACCATCTGCAGACACTCCACCCAAGATGTCATGAGGACCCCTCACAATTGTCCTCTCTGCTGACCGTTGACTGAGCCCCGAAGACCTCTGCTGCTATTCCAAAGCCACAGCATATTTACCCCAGCACCCACTACCTGGGGTCATGCCTCCTCTCCACCCTGTGTGAGCACAAGACTTCTGTCCTCTCATTAGTCTTGGGGTGTCTGTCCACCCACTGTCTCCCAGGGGGCACACGGCCCCCACAACTCTGGAAGCACAAAGTTCCTCCTAGTTTCGCATCACAGGATGAGCTCTCCTAAGCAGAGACCCACACAGTCTCTGGAACAGTTTTTTTAAAGACTGTTAAATTTTAATCCCCCTCCTCAGTAGGGGAACCCCACCTCAAGAGAAAACAAGGAGATACTTCTTTTTCCCTCAGTATGTCTATGCAAATAAAACAAAATTGGAAAGACACTACTAGTTTACAATTTGAGAGGATACGCTAACGTTGTTTTAGAGTCTACTGTTGTATGATCTTAATATTGGATGTGATCAGTAATTGTGAGATCCCGTAGATTCTCATCATATCTAATCAGTATCACAACAGTGGGATGAACAAGGCAAGACCTGTCATTTAACTTGATAATTAATACCTGATTATTCACTTTCTATGCATTCTAAATAGAACATTGAATAAATCTCCTTTTGTGTTTTGTTTGTTTGTTTTGTTTTGTTTTTGCTTTTTTTTTTTTTTGAGACAGGGTCTCACACTGTCATGCAGGCTGGAGTGCAAGTGGCATGATCACAGCTCACCGTGACCTCAACTTCTGGGCTCAAGCCATCCTCACACCTCAGCCTCCCAAGCAGCTGGGACTACAGATGCGGTTAATTTTTTATTTATGTGGAGATGGGGTCTAACTTTCTTGCCTAGGCTGATCTTGAACTCCTGGACTCAGATGATCCTCCTGCCTCAGCCTCCCAAGTGCTGGGATTTTAGGAGTGAGCCACCACACCCAGCCTCCATGTGTGTTTTAATATTAAATTCTTCAGCCAGTTGATAAATAAATGAATGATTACCAATAAGAGTAGTTACATGCAGAAATAAATTGTATAGTTTGTGAAAACCATTCATTTCACATAAAAATTATTGACAACTTTCCAATCATTAAGTAGGGAAATACATTGCTAATACAAATCTTAAGAGAGGGTGTTAGCTAAGTAACTTTAGGAAGAACTCTTTTTTAATGCCAATAATCATTTATAAAAATTTCAGTAATACAGAGGAAAATAATCACTAGATGATACTATAATTCTAATATTTGATGAATTATTTGAATGGGAGCATTGATAATATTAACCTAAACAAACTTCAAGAACTACTTTTTTTTTTTTTTGAGACGGAGTCTTGCTCTGTCACCCAGGCTGGAGTGCAGTGGCTGGATCTCAGCTCACTGCAAGCTCCGCCTCCCGGGTTTACGCCATTCTCCTGCCTCAGCCTCCAGAGTAGCTGGGACTACAGGCGCCCGCCACCTTGCCCGGCTAGTTTTTTTTTGTATTTTAGTAGAGACGGGGTTTCACCGTGTTAGCCAGGATGGTCTCGATCTCCTGACCTCGTGATCCGCCCGTCTCGGCCTCCCAAAGTGCTGGGATTACAGGCTTGAGCCACCGCGCCCGGCCTCAAGAACTACTTTTAATTTTTGGTTACTTAATTCACATAAACCATTAGTCTTTCAAGAAAATATTCTACTTAGATCAAGCTTGTCCAACCCATGGCCCACAAGTAGCATGTGGCCCAGGATGGCTTTGAATGTGGCCTCATACAAATTTGTAAACTTTCTTAAAACATTATGAGATTTGTTTGCAATTTTTTAAAGCTCATCAGCTATCATTTGTGTTAGAGTATTTTACGTGTCGCTCAAGACAATTCTTCCAATGTGACCCAAGGAAGCCAAAAGATTGGACACCCCCGATTTAGATATTCTTATCTATAAATGGTAAGCAGCATTTCATCTTTGTCACCTCAAAATTTCATAAGGAAGAAAACAAGTCCAAAATAATCACAACAGATGCCTGGAAAATTATGATTAACCCAGCTATAATACAGAATATAAAAGGATGAAGAGGTACTCAGGAAAAACGTGGCACCCACAGTATACATTTTCACTAGCCAAATTCAAAACAATAGAATTCACATGAATTCTTTAAAAACGCAATTCCTGAGGGTTTCAGTTCTGTGGAAACCAAACGTTTGAACAAAAAGCTTCTCAAAATGTTACCCACTGACAACTGTATTTAGTGGGTGAAGACAAAGAACCTTTGTAATATACTGAAGTGATTAGGTACAAAGTTCTTTCCAGGAACCATGTTACGGAAACGCTTTCTTCCTGCATGACATTCTGCTGCGTGCTCAAAGTTTAATGGTGTTATTAAACGTGCTGCTTTTGTATTGTTTCCATCAGTGGACAGCCTGGTGGATTAATGGTGAGGCTGCGTGTGCTCATCTTTCTTTTGTTGCCAAGAGGCTATGGTTCTTCCCAGTAAAGGGAATGTTATTGGAGAAATATTTATGAAATGAAAAGTCCGTCAAGTAAAGTGTCGGGCAATTGTCTCCAGCAATGGAACAAACGTGGTGAAGGCTACAAGTGATTCGGGAATCACAAGCATCCCACGGTTTGTTCACACTCTTCAGCTCTGTGTTGAGAAAGCAATTATGGCACAGAATTGCTGCCTGTAAGCTCCAGCGAGTGGGCTGCTTTCATCATTCTTTTTTATCCAAAGATAAACTACATGACATAGAAGAGATTTTGGAACCACCTTATCATGTAATTTTACAAAATGTTCCAATAAACTGGAACAGTAGCTATTCCGTGTTCAAAGCCTCCTTGAAGAAGAAGAAAAAGCCTTAAAATTGTACCATGCGGGAAGCAATGCCAATTTGGCATAAGATTGCTTGCACAGAATGCAGCTCATTTGCTGGAAGTTGCTGAAGACGTGACCTGCTCCATGGACTTTGGGAGGCAAGCACTTATTTTCTTCTTCAGCCTGCTTTAGAGCCTCCTATTTTCCCAGCAGGAAAGGTGCTGGGATTAACTTGCCTGCAAGAAGTGCTGAGGAGCATGGACATTTAGAGACACAGTGTTAGCTTAAAAGCCTATTCCAGTGCTCCACTGTTAATTTTTAGATCCAACACTTGAGGACAATTTTTTCCTCAAATGCATGCAAATTATCAGAAATGAAGATGATGGAGGGAAGGCAGCAATCTGAAGCCTGCTGCTGACGTGCCCAGAAGGTTCCTCGAGCAGAGCATGCAGCTTCTGTTTCCGGGGCTGCTGCATTTCCTGCAACCACACCTTCAAGTCTGGGTGGTAGGGAGAGGAGAACACTTGATGTTGGCGGTTGCAGCAGACCCCCCTTATCTGCGGGAACAATCGAGACCCCCTATGGATGTCTGAAACCACAGACAGTATGGACCCTACATATACAACACAGGTTGTCAGACAGCACGGGTAGTTCACATTCCCACTTGAAAATGTTTGAAGCGTGAAACCATTTGTTTCTCCCTAGTGGGACCCTTCCTGACACCAGGACAGACTTGGCCTCTTGGGTTAGTGTCCCTGTGATACCGATGCTTCTGCGGGGATTTTTGTCTAGCCCTCACCAGACCCTTGCAAGTAATACCTGGATTCTTTTAACCAAACCAGGACCAAAAATACAGGGTTCGAGGGGTGAGAAACTCAGGTACACAGACGAAAAACTGTACTACATTTTTCCCTATACATAAATACCTATGGAAAAGCTTAATTTATAAATTCAGACTAAGACACTAAGAGATTAACAATACCTATAATAAAATAGAACAATGACAACAATGTCTGTAATAAAAGTTATGTGAATGTGGTCTCTCTCTCTCCCAAAGTATCCTATTGTACTGTACTCACCTATTTTCGGACCACAGTTGACTGTGGGTAACTGAAACGGCTGAAGGCAAAACCGCAGCTAGGGAGACCACTGTGTCTATGTTTGGAGCGGCGTTTCTCTACTGCGGTTGGCACTATTGACATTTTGGACTAGGTGGTTCTTTGTTGTAAGGGGCTGAGAGTCCTGTGCATCGTAAAAAGCTAGCAGCACCCCTGACCTCTACCCAGTAGACGTCGGTCCCAACACTCTCCCAATTTCCAGACATTGCCTAACGTCCCCTGGGGGGTAGAATCACCCCTAGAACCACCGGCTTAAAGGAAGGAAAGCTGACTCACATCTACATTCACTTCTGACCTGGTAACCCGCCGTGGCACCGTCCCGTTGATCTGCTTCAGGCACCAGCATCTCCTGCTTGACTTGGTGCTGACTAAGCTACCAAAGCACATGGCACCGCCCCACTGGTTTCTTGGAAACGGACGGACTTCTGTTTCCACCGCGGATCTGAAAACTGTGACCACAGGCGCACCCTGCCCAGGGACGGTGCCGAGAGGTCATTCTTATCACACTGTAATATTAAGCTTTAAAATTTCCCTGCTGGGTACCAAAATCTGGTTTGACGGAGGAAATAAGACCTGCTGTTTGATAGATCCATAGGGTGACTATAGTCCACGATAATCTAGATACATTTCCCTATTAGAAGAGACTAATTAGAAGAGACTAATTCAAATGTTTCTGGCCTCAGGAAAAGATACGTATTTAAGGAATGGATATTCCAAGTACACTGATTTGATCTGTATGAATTACACAAATGTATAAAGTTATCACTTGTATCCCCAAAATATGTATGTCTATTATGCATCAATTTAACAACCAAAAATCAAATACAATTTTAACTACTAAAGTTCTTAAATGAAAATGGAAACATTATCTAAATTCTTAAATAAGGCCAGGTGCGGTGGCTCAAGGTTGTAATCCCTACACTTTGGGAGGCCCAGGCGGGTGGATCACTTTAGGTCAGGAGTTCGAGACCAGGCTCGCCAACACGGTGAAATCCCATTTCTACTAAAATACAAAAATTAGCTGGGCATGGTGGTGCACGTCTGTAATCCCAGCTACTCATGAGGCTGAGGCAGGAGACTCGCTTGAACCCGGAAGGCGGGGGCTGCGGTGAGCCAAGATCATGCCTCTGCACTCCAGCCTGGGCAACAGGGCAACACTCTGTCAAAAAAAAAAAAAAAATTCTTAAATGAAATTTCAGATGTATCCATGAAACCCAGAAGTTCTAAGCTGGCAATATTTGTCTTTGGTCAAATATCAGTTTACACGCTTGTACAAGAATGTAAACATTGGGTTCAACAATTCAACATTGGGTCACACTGGGTATTTTGAGCACATGTCTGAGAAGAATATTCCCAAAGCAGGGTCAGAGCACAGCAGACACTCCTCTAGGGTGCTCAGTGGTATTTGCTGAACAAATTATTCCATTAGCCAATCCTATATTGTTGAGTATTTAAGTTGTTTGCAATACTTTGGTCTTATACAGTACCTTGCAATGAGCTTTCTTAATTAGAACGCAGTAAGGCCCTATTTAATTATCCCCTTTAAAAATGTTTTGAGAAGTAGAATTATGGTATCAAAAGGTCTGAACATTTTCGTGGTTTTTTATACCTATTATTGTGTCTTCCAGAAAATCCTAGTCATATAATCAGCAATGAATTAATGGTTTTCCCCCACAGTCTTGTCAGACCCTGGGTATTTTTTCCAAGGTATCTGCCAGTGTCATAGGGAAACATTGTATCTTCTTTTTATCATTTTGCATATCTTTGGTTTGTGAATAAATAATAAAAATTGCACAGGGTCATAATGACCATTCATCACAAATTCTTTAGTTGAACTCCTAGTGAAGTAATTGGGCTGCAGGTGGGAAGCATGAGGTATGAGCCACACCAAACTTGAAAGTTTAGAGTCACACTTGGCATGATGAGACTCTCACATATAAGGGATGGGAACTGAGATTCTCAGGAGCTTTGAAGTTTGGAGTCACACCACCGGGCACGGTGGTTCACGTCTGTAATCCCAGCACTTTGGGAGGCCTAGGCGGGCAGATTACGAGATCAGGAGATCGAGACCATCCTGGCCAACATGGTGAAACTCCGTCTCTACTAAAATACAAAAAATCAGTCAGGCGTGGTGGCGTGTGCCTGTAGTCTCAGCTACTGGGGAGGCTGAAGCAGGAGAATCTCTTGAACCTGGGAGGCGGAGGTTGCAGTGAGCCAAGATGGCACCATTGCACTCCAGCCTGGTGACAGACCAAGACTCTGTGTCAATAAAAAAAAAAAAAAAAAAAAAAAAAAACTTTAGAATCACAGTTGGCAGTGAGACTCTCACACTATGAGGAGTGGGAATTGAGATTCTCAGAGGCTTTGAAGTTTAGAATCACACTTGGCATGGTGAAACTCTCACACTGTGAGTGGGAGGGAACTGAGATTCCCAGGAGCTTTGAAGTTTAGAAGCACACCTGGAATGGCGAGACCCTCACACTCTGAGGGGGTGGGAACCAAGATTCTTTGGGGAACAGCAGCTGCTCAGTCCCCAGATACAAGTTTGTTGATGGAAGATGAATAAACACAGAGACTTTCAAGTTGCCTTGATCGAACGGGACAGGTAAACACGCAGGAACTGCCCACCTTTTTGACTTTGTCTCTTCCCTAGCTCTTCCCTTACCCACCATGGACAGTCAAATTTACGAGCTGTGACCGCACGCCTGGTGTGACTGATCTGTGACGCTCACCGAGCTGCCGCTGGGGGTTATGGATACTATGCCTCCCCATTCATTCTTTGACACGGTCTTGCCATGTAGGCAACACCTCTGTGCCGCACAGGCCTGGGGTCCAAGGCTAGAGAGTGGCAGTGCTGGGATTCACTTCCCGCTCTGCCTGATGCTAAACTTCCACTCTCTTACTTCCCATGCCACGTGGTGTGTGCAGATGGAGGCTCAGTGCCCGGCTATTCTTGTGGTCCTTCACCCACCCTGGCCAGAATGAAAAGCCCGTGCTTCTCTCCAACCTGGGTTCCAAAACAGCTGCTGAAACTCATTAATTTTTTTTTTTTTTTTTTTTTTTTTTTTTTTTGAGACAGAGTCTCTATCTCCCAGGCTGGAGTGCAGCGGCACCATCTTGGCTCACTGCCACCTCCACCCCGGGTTCAAGTGATTCTGCTGCTCAGCCTCCTGAGTAGCTGGGATTACAATTACAGGCACCTGCCACCGTGCCCTGCTATTTTTTGTATTTTTAGTACAGATGGGTTTTCACTATCTTGGCCAGGCTGGTCTTGATCTCCTGACCTCATGATCCACCTGCCTCGGCCTCCCAAACTGCTGAAATTACAGGCCTGAGCCACTGTGCCCAGCCTAATTAATTATTTTTATAGCTGTCACAGAACACCTGATTTTTCCCCCTCCTCCCCGTTGTTGTAAGGCAGGGAAGAACAGGTGGGGTGGTCAAGGAAAAAAAGAGGAATTAGATTTCTTAGTCCAACGAATCACAGCACATTTCCAAAGCAAACGCTCAAGCCGCTCGGTCTCCGGCTCTGCTTTGGCTTTAGCTTTGCAGTGTCTCCCTTACCAAGGTTCCCAGCCACCACAAAGGGAGGTGCCACGGCCAAGTGACCTGGCAGAGCCTGGCCCAAGCTCTATGTTCCTGTTCCCTAAGCTATCTGTTTGCTGTTGGAACACGGTTGAAAGCGTGAAACCATTTCTTCCTGCCCAGTGGGACTTTTCCTGACTCCGGAACAGACTTGGCCTCCTGGGTTAGCGTCCCTGTGATGTCGATCCTTCCGTGGCGATCTTTGGCATGCACTGAAACCTTGCAATTTGAGTCGCTGTCATTGAAAAGCTCCGGTCTACAGACTGAGAGGCAGGCTGCCTCGCCAGCTCCACACGAGAATTCCCATCTTCTAGGGACAAGAAAGTGAGCGGGCCTGGTCCAATCTCCAGTGAGTAATACAACAAGACAGAGCTGAACTTTATGTACTCATTTCTGAGGTTAGATAGAGAGGAAAAAGGCACTCCACACCTGATGACCTGCGTTCTAATGCCAGAAAAGGCACTTTTAATCAGATGACCTCAGAAAATTTCCTTAACATTCCAGGGCAGTTATTCTTGTGAGGATGACCTAGAATAGATGTGTCCTGGCCCATGAAAATTATGAAACCTCGGCCGGGCGTGGTGGGTCACGCCTGTAATCCCAGCACTTTGGGAGGCCAAAGTGGGCGGATCACGAGGTCAGGAGATCGAGACCACCCTGGCCAACATGGTGAAACCCTGCCTCTACTAAAAAATACAAAAAATAGCTGGGTGTGGTGGCGTGCACCTGTAGTCCCAGCTACTCCGGAGGCTGAGGCAGGAACATTGCTTGAACCCAGGAGTCTGAGGTAGCAGCGAGCCGAAATCATGCCACTGCACTCCAGCCTGGTGACAGAGGGAGACTCCAGCTCAAAAAAAAAAAAAAAGAAAGAAAGAAAAGAAAAGAAAATTATGAAACCTCATTCAAATGCAAGTTGTTATGGCCAGGCTCAGTGACTCCCCCCTATAATCCCAGCACTTTAGGAGGCCAAGGCAGGAGGATTGCTTGAGAGCCCAGAAGTTCAAAACCAACCTGGGGAACATAGAGAGGCCCCATCTTTACAAAAATTTAAGAATAAAAAATTAACCAGGCTTGGTAGCACATGCCTATAGCTACTCAGGAGGCTGAGGCAGGAGGATCCTTGAGCCCAAGAGTCCAGGGCTGGAGTGAGCTATAGTTGTGCCACTGCACTCCAGCCCGGGAAGCAGAGTAAGACCCTGATTCAAAATAAAAGCGAAACAAACGCAAGTTATAGATTAGTGCTGCTCATAATAGCACTTGTCACCATCTAACATGCTGTATATTTGGCTTATTTATTTTGTTTCTTGTCCTACCCCCGCATCCTTCCAACCTTCCCACTCATTACCAGTGTAACCTATAACATTTTCTTCCCTGGAGAACTTCGAGAGAAGGACAGGTAGGTCCCTGTCAAACCAGGCTAGTGATGGTACTACCTGGAGGACAAGGGTAGAACCAAGGAACTCTAATCGTTACTTTGAGTCCTAATTCTGTGATTTCAGTCTCTCTCCTCAGGGTCAGCCCCAGGGCAACAGGCTAGTCACAATATTGAGATCTGCATTCAGAGGCTGACTTCCTTTAAAAATGTATAAAACTCCGCTCCAGAATACTAAAACACTTACTACAGCCCGAGCTCCTCCTCACCTGCCTTGAGGAACACATTGCACTTATCGATCATAGATCGAGCTACAGGCCGCTCCACATCCATCAGACCCGGAGTCTGCCCAGGGTTTTCCTAAACTGCCTTCAAAGTGACAGTTCTGCCTTTCCAGGATGGGGTGACTAGCCACCCCCTCAATCCAGGCCTGCAACATTTAGTCAGCATTCAGTTTGTACATTCTGTCCCCTCCTTCCTCCCTCCGGGAGAACATATGGTGAGAGCTGCTTTCTTTGGAGCAAATCCTTAAGGAAAAACAGACTTTTCATCTTTTTTTCTTAAGTTCCAGTAAACCCTTTTACTGATTTCTAGGGAAATCACCTCAGAGCTTAATTGCGCATTTCCCATCAGAGTCATCACTTCTGTTACTGGAGAAAACGCAATCGTTTTCCTAAACTGTTTTCCGAAACTGACAAGCGGTTTTTGAGGCGGCAGCGAGCGTGGGCTGGGTGCGCAGGTGCATGTGTGTGCATATGCACGTGCACAGATGTGTGTGCATGTACCATCGTACACAGCGCACCTACCCATCCTGAAGGCACTGCTCAAGAATAGTCCATTTCCTGTTCCAAACTTGGCAAAATCATGCCATTGTTGACAGCCCAGCCAGGCAGTGCCTGATGACATGTTTGGCCCTGGAAACAACAGGTGTTGATGACTCTGGCTTTCCTCTGGGCCTCCGACACTAAGAGAGCCCTATGTGTGCATGTCTAGGGGACGGGGCAGAGGAGCAGGAAACGGCTGGCTCCAGGGGCCTTAGCTTACTTCGCTTCTCCTAACAAAGGCAGGAGGCAAACCCCAGACTGGGGGCAGCCGGGCGTCAGTCCTGAACTAACACACGTTACTGTGCGGAAACAGAATGGCCAGCCTTACTTTTGTCCTGGGTGTGTGGGTCATGTCCCATAGGAAGACCCTGTTTCTCTTTTCATCTGCAATGTTTGGTGCAGGGTTTATATTTCTCAAGGAAATGGGTGGAAGTTTCAATAATGCCATGTTGTTCTCTCCTTTCCCCAGACGCTTGTGATCAGCCTCACTAATACAGCAGCTATTTCCTTTAACTTTTCTGCAAGTCCAGACTTTGACTCACGGGTCCAGGTGTGCCCACCTCTGAGAGACAGCCTGGGGTGTCATCCCTCACTAATTGCCAGATGGGGAGCTCAGCCCTGTTGTCTCAAGCCCCTATCTGTTCATAAATGCAGCTCTTGTCTAAGGAGAAGCACGGACAGCCCTGTGAGTGTGGAGACGGCCCCATGTACTGAAACCGTGAGGCGAGGAGAGCAGTGCTCGCATGGGGACTGCAGCAGCGCCTGCACACAGCGCTGATCCCTGCCGTTCTGATCAGAAAACAGGAAACACTGTGGCCTTTGATGTAGTCTCCTTCAAAATCAAAATGCTGCTGCTTCTTCCAATAAAACAAAGCCAAACGTCAGGGGAGGAAAGTGTGTGTGTGTGTGTGTGTGTGGAGTGTGGTGTGTGTGGTGTGTGCAGTGTGTGTGTGGTGTGTTGTGTGTATGGTGTATGTGGTATGTGTGTGGTGTATGTGTGTGGTGTATGTATGTGGGGTGTGTGTGGTGTGTGTATGTGTGTGGTATATGTGCGTGGTGTATGTGTGTGGTGTGTGTGGTGTGTGTGTGGTGTGTGTAGTATGTGTGTGTGGCTGTGTGTGTGTGATGTGTGTGTGGTGTGTGTATGTGTGTGGTGTGTGTATGTGTGGTGTGTGTGTAGTGTGTTGGTGTGTGTGTGGTGTGTGCATGTGAGTGGTGTATGTGTGTGGTGTGTGTGGTGTGTGTGTGGTGTTGTGGTGTGTGTGGTGTGTGTGTGGTGTGTGTGTGTATGCATGTGTGCACAGTGTGTGTTCCCAATATAGCTTTTGAGAAAGCCCAAGAATTTCTTCTGCCTCAGGTAACACGTGGATGAGATGCCATTGGCTCCTTTATCTCTTTGTCCTGGGACTGTCCGTGGATCAAATCCCCAGCCCTCACTAAAACAAGCAGTATCTCTGTGAGGATGAGAAACATGCCCCTGTGGACAGGCCCCAGCCTCCCAGAGCACACCGCTGGTGAGCAGAGCAGGCTGAATTCTGGTCCCGCACCCCTCAGTGAGTTCTTTGCGCTGGGCTTAAATTGCATACATAGGTAGAGCAGTGCTGACAGATTTGAGGTTGAAGCAAAGGGAGGGAGAAGATACAGCTTTTCCATGGGCTGGGGATGCCGCCACTGCTGCATTTCAAAGAATTTCCAGAGCTGGTAACCTAGTCTTTAGTTACCACCACAGCTGGGGTCTTGCTCCCAGAGTTTGCCGGGAATGGGAAGAGCTCACCTGGTTTTCTCTGTCCTTCTATCCCCCTCTTGTGAGTGGTCTAATGCTTAGCGGTGTTCCGGTATACAAAGGGTATTCAATCAATGTTTGAAGTTGGCTGAATGGCCTCACTAACCAACCACTCTCAGAGCATACATCTCTGTGGACCCCTTTGTTTTAGCAAATTGCATGCAGGAATGGTTTCCTGAGATGTATCTTAGTTTTCATGAAAATCTATAAATTACAATAGACCCCACATACTCACCTCAACCCAGACCATCCACACTCCCAAGCAGCAGGGGAAAAAATTAAAGCAATAGATCAGGAGCGATTCAAGTCCATTTCACCCTGGCAAAATGTTTTAAGATCGTGTTTGAAGAAAAATAAATGTCTCTAAGGTAAGAAGTCCTGGTGACCTCCCACTGGTCCTGGAGGTGGTTCAGCCACAGCTCTACCACCACTCGTAACATCTGCCCCAAGAACCTTCAACACAATTGTAGTAGGTATCTTTTGTGGTTTCCTCTGGAAAAAAAAATTGAGGTCAGACATGTAGCGACTAAATTGCAAAGACATTTATTGGCTGCAGTGAACCATTTCCTCTTCAGCTTAGAACAACTTCTCTAATTATTAAATTGTTGATAGAAATCACTTTAATAAATGTGGCTTTTCAGACAAGACCCACTCTGGGGAGGCAAGCACAGATGTTAGGACACGTGCCATGGGAACTCTGTGGGCCCACTGAGTATTACGGATTGAACGTCTAAGCCACGTTGAACTCTAGTTCATCACCACGAGGTTACAGGAGGTTGGGGTCACCCTAACATCACTAGGAACAGAGAAGCAACAGCTCTTTTCTTCCCTTGGGAACAAACCTGACTTTCACAGCATGTTCAAGGCTTTAAATGTTAAATATGTCGATTTACTTTTTGCAAAAATACGATTATTCCAGCAATCATCTCTTGATACATGATCAGGCCTCTTCCTAACCTTGCCCTCGTTCTTTTGTTCACGTTGGCAGATGAAGTGACTCTCGCCAGTAAGTCACCCAACGGGCTCCAAAATAAAAGTTTCCCATGTGTTTTGGTGGAGAACTCTCCCAGGAAAACACAGTAGGGCTCATGGTGGTGTGGTGCAGACTCCTGCCGAGGGACGCGCCAGCACTTCTGGATCTGGGTTCCTCGTCACCAGCCACTGGATGGCTTCCATCTCTGGAGCTCAGGGCTCCCAGAAGGCACAGGGAGCTTGCTGAGACAGCCCAGACAAAGGGAAAGCAGGATACAGCAGGAAGAGGGGGCGAGCAGGCAGTCTTCTCAGGTGGGAACGGCCACCCTCCAGGGCCTCTGGCCACTAGGGAGACCTTAGTATAGAGAGGCAGGGAGGGAGAGAGGGAGGAACGGAGGGAGGGTGAGAAAAAATGAAAGGCAAAAGAGAGTGAGAAAGAGGGGAAAAGAAAGGAAGGAAGAAAAGAAAGACAGGAGGGAGGGGGAAAAGAAAGAAGGAAGGAAGGAAGGAAGGAAGGAAGGAAGGACAGGGAGAGGGAGAAGAGGGAGGGAGGGAGGGAGAGAAAGAAAGAAAGAAGGAAAGAAAAAGAAAGAGGAAAACAAAGAGAGATGAAAAAGAAAGAAAGAAAGAGAAAGAAAGAAAGAAAGAAAGAAAGAAAGAAAGAAAGAAAGAAAGAAAGAGAAAGAAAGAGAAAGAAAGAAAGGAAGGAAGGAGGGAGGGAGAGAGGGGAGAAGGAAGGAAGGAAGGAAAGAAAGAAGGAAAGAAAGAAAAGAGGGAGGGAGGGAGAGGGAAGAAGGAAGGAAGGAAGGAAGGAAGAAGGAGGAAGGAAGGAAGGAGGAAGGAAGAAGGAAAGAAGGAAGAAGAGGGGAAGGAGGGAGGAGGAAGGGAGGGACGGGAGGGAGGGAGGGAGGAAGGGAGGAAGGGATAGAAGGAGGGAAAAGAAGTGAAAAGAAAAGAAAAAGAGAAAAGGCTGGTTTAGCCAAGTGTAGAATCAGCTTGAACAACTGGCCAGGGAACAGGCCTCAGGCACACAGAGAGGGGCAGAAAGGGCCAGGCGTGGTGGGGGAAGGCAGAGCTGATGTTTAGCAGACATCTAGGAGAGGCCAACCAGACAGCTGGGAGGTCAGTGCAGGACAACGTGAAGCCATGACCTCCTTCATGAGAGCTCACCGTGTGCCAGGCCCCGTTCTAGGTGCCTGGGATAGGGCAGTGAGCCAAGCACATGTGGCCCCTCCCTCACTGGGCTCACATCCTAGTGCGGGGATCTGCACAGTAACAGAGAAAGGAACAGAAAATGTTTCATTTCAGGTGGTGGTGGACGCTGTGCAGACACTGGGGGGCTGGAGTGGGCTGCTGCTTAGTGGGGTGGTTGGTGGGTGGTTAGGGGCAGCCTCTCTGATGGGGCAGAAGAGACTTCCCGGTACAGGGAGCAATGACCAGAAACAAAATCACTGGAACCAATGGAAGTTACTCCTTCCCCAGCCACAGAGTCAGGGATCAGGAGGAGGAGCATTCAAGGGGTTGCCGTGTGGCTCTTCAGGGGTGAAAGAGACCACAGCAAGCTCAGGGCTGGGCAGCCTGGAGCAGGGAGTCTTTGGCAATCAATCAATAGGGCCTAGAAGGCTTGGCCTTCCCTGGTTGCTATGCGCTGGTTCTCAGCGGCTTGGGAGAAAACCACCTGAACAGACAGGGCGCATCCCGGCCAGCTTGGGCTGGTGGAACGAGTGCCATACATTGGGTGGTTCATAGACGACAGACACTTGTTTTTCACAGTCCGGGCCAGAAGTCAGAGCTTGGGGTGCTAGGGTGGCCAGGTTCTGCTGAGGGCTGTCTTCTGGGCTGCAGACGGCTGTCTTCTTGTATCCTCACATGGCAGAACGAGGGCAGAGAGCTCTCTAGACTCTTCTTCTAGGGTCACTAATCCCATGGATGAGGGCCCCACCCTCGCGACCTAATCACCTCCCAAAGGCCCCAGCTTCTTATACCATCATACTGGGATTGGGGTTTCAACAGATGAATATTGGGAGGATACAAACACTCAGTCCGTTGCAGGGAACTCAATTCCATCCCCAACCCCATTCAGCCGGCTCTAATTTCAAGCCGCCCTATTGGAAGCATTCATTTTCTGTAAAGGAACACACATCTACCTCCCTAAACCCCTACCTTTGTTTCTCGCTTTGTTCCCTGAAGCTTCAAGGATAAGTGAAACCGCCTTCCCTGTGAATGCCCTTCAAATATTTATGTGTGGCTACTATTCCTCTCTACAAGCAGACGGAGGCAAAGGCAAGACACGCTGGATTTCAGCACCACTCCCTCCTAACCCCAAGACCAGCATCCAAGTGCTGAAGCTCTCTCACCCTACTTTATGAGCTTGCTAGGAAAAGTAAGCAAGACAATTTGTAGAAAGTGCATGGCCCAGTGACTGGCACGTGGAGAAGCATGAGAGGGCAACTTCCTTCTCCCTGGGTCCTCTCTTCTCAAAGGTAAGCGTCACTAGTTCCTTCAGTGGTTTTTCTTGGGCTTCAAGAGCTGTGATGCTCTGTTGTGATTCAGACATGCTTAGCCCAACGCAACCCTGGAGAAGGAAGAAGGAAGCCAGGAGCAGGTGCACCCCCACTCTCCAGTGGGACAGCTTCTGATAGGGTCGGGGCCGGAGCATCAGCCGGACAGGCTGAGTCTCGTGGAGGGAGCCAGCAACATGTGACTCTCTCTCCCTCTCCCTCTCCCTCTCTCTCTCTCTCTCTCTTTCTCACACACAGAAACACACCCCGTGACATTGCCCTTTTCTAGCTTTCTGTCAGCCGTCTGTTTTCTATGATCCCACGATTACAAGCAATAATTAAATCAACTTCATCTGCAGGTCTGGCCAAGAAGCCCGCCGTGGCCTCTGTCGTGGTGGACCCGCCTGCTCAGGGTTTTCTCGCATCCGTATCTGTTCCACTCCTCCAACCTGAAGCCCATCCTGCGTGGAGAAGCGAACACGGCACGGGAGATGAGGCACTCCACTTTCTTTATCTCACATTATCCTTACACAATCTGTACCCCAAAAGATGATTTCTTCCTTTCTCGTCCTGCTGTTCAGAATGGAGTTTTAAAAGTACGCCTTATTCATGGTTCTTGAGTTAAAGTGTACGTTGTTGACTCCAAGTTCCCAGTTACACAGAACTGGGCAGGGTTGTTTTTAAGACAAGAGTTAGAAGTCCAGGGAAACACTTAAGAAGGAAGTCAGAAGATATAAATCCCCTCGCCCCCACCCCCCACAAAAGAAGTAGTCTATCGCACACCAACGGAGGCCAGCAACGTGGAGCAGCGTCTTTATGGATTTCCTGGGAACTTGAAATGCTCTCCCTGCTCATCATTTCTGTGAATCCCTGTCCATTCCCTATAGTTACAAACAGTAACAAGCTTAAAACAAAGAAAAGATGGCAAAGGGTTCATGGCATGTGTTTTGGAGTGTGGAAGAGACGTTTCTTATCTCTTTGCTCTTCTGTGCAGTCAGAAGAGAGACTCTTGGGAAAAGCAGATGAAGACAGGCCAGAAAGAAAGCTGGCACGATGGCTCACGCCTGTAATTCCAACACTTTGTAAGGCCGAGGCAGGCGGATCACAAGGTCAGGAGTTCAAGACCAGACTAACCAACATGGTGAAACCCTGTATCTATTAAAAATACAAAAATTAGCCAGGCTTGGTGGCGCATGGCTGTAATCCCAGCCACTCAGGAGGCTGAGGCAGAATCCCTTGAACCCAGGAGGCAGAGGTTGCAGTGAGTCAACATCATGCCATTGCACTCCAGCCTGGGTGACAGGGTGAGACTCCATCCCAAAAAAAAAGGTCGGGGGCGGGGGCGGTAACTCCCTACGGCCTCTGGGAGAAAAACAGAACAAGGAAATGTGGGTGCAGCTTGAGAAGGACTGTCCCTAGGGAACTCACCCACAGGAAAGTCACTCTCCTTTTGACATGACATCATCAAAACTCCCCAATAGATTTTGTTGTGTGCTAAGCGTATTTTGGATTATGCAGAGCTATGCTACAGTAGTTTTTCCATCACGGTTCAGTCTTACAAGAAAGCTAACAGTTCACCAACATAACATCTGCTGTACTTTCACTTCCCATAGCCAGAATTAATTCCCAATGGGGACTTTTCAATGAAAGCTGGATTTCTAACTGCCACTCTCAACCAGTTCTCACCTTTCATTCCCCATCTGTCAACACTGGCTTAATCATCTACTGCACGTTTCCCGTGCAGTAGATTATAATAATAGATCAGATAATAATAATAACAGCAATAACAATAATATTAGCCAACGTTGCCTGAGGAGTTCATATGTGCTAGGTGCTGTTTGATGAACACCGCACACCTGAGCTGGTTATGCCTCTCCACATCCTCCTGAGGAGCGGACTGCTTCTCAGCATTCTGTGCATGAGGAAACTGAGGCTTGAAGTCACACAGCTAGTTAGCAGGGGAGCCGGCACACGCTTGCAGGCGGTGACTCCAGAGCTCCTGACCCTGGAAATCCACACGCACCTGCACGGAGCCTCCTCTGCTGAGCACAGACTTCAGGCTGGGCTCGCTGCTTTCGCGAGTGCCCCCATCCCCTGCCACCCTGCCACCTGCCCCGTCCCCGCCCGGTGGCTTGCGAAACATGAACGCCGCAGCCCCACGCCCTTTCTTCAAGTGAGAAGGCCCCGAGCCTACATTCAACAGATCGAATGGACACTCTCCGGGTGAATTAGCAAGAGGAGCGCGGACCCCTGCCCTCCCCCTCCCACCCCTCCCTGATGTCCCAGAAGGTTCGGAGGGACCTTAGCGCTTCTGTGGAACGCAGCTGGAAAACCCCTGGGCCAGCCTCGCTTGGTCTCCCTCCACCAGGAAAGCGGCCAGCCCCAGAGCTGCCCTCCAAGGCGCTTCCAGAACTCCGCAGCCTCCTCGTGCCTTCAGCACAAACGTGAAATTCTGTGCGGGGAATTCCAGGTCTCCCACGCCCCGTCTTCCCAGCCTTTCCCTCCGCACCCTCGCTCCATCCAGGACTGGCCTCCGCGCAGCCTGGAAGCAGGCAGCCTTCTTCCAACCGCCTGCAGCGGCCTCTGCTTTCCCCGACCTGGCGCCGCCTCGCCCCAGGCCTCCCCGAGGCCTCCCCGCAGGTTCTGTGCTGCTTGTCCCGGGGTCCTGCTGAGCACTCACGCCTGCCCCGCTGTGCCATTAGCGTACAGGCTTCCCCACCAAAACACAGGCCACAACAGCAATGACTTCCACAAGGAGAAGGTTTATTTCTCTTGCATGAACTGTCGGAGCATGTGCAGCCCCAGAGGCAGCCCCGCCGTGTGGGGACCCAGGCTCCCTCCGAGTCCTGGCTCCACTGTGCTGGCCATTGGCCTGGTCCTCACAGTGGGCTACGCTTAGCTCCCCACCCTCCGGCACCTGAGTGCCACCAGCTAGAAGGGGAAGGGTGAACGTCATCCTCCGCTCCTAATCAGAACCCAGGGGCAAGACGGAATGTTTCAAGACAGAAGGCGAGATGGACATTTTCTCTCATCTGTCATAAACTCCTGGAAGAAAGGGACCTTCTTCTACACACCGTATCACCCTCCATGCGAATTTAACCTCAGGATCTTTCTACACCCTGAATGTCATCAATAAATATTAAAGAGTGAATAATAGGTATACAAATTAATAAATAAGAAAACAGATATATGGTCATTTTCAGAAATAAGATAACGTTGGATTGTTTTATATCTGTGCTGAATTTAACGTTTTCAACTACTGGGTTCTAAATGTAAAAAGGTTTTTATGCATTTACTTTTAGAAAAGTTACCCCGAGAGAGAATATCTGAATGGGTGAGATGCTTACACACACACAAGCACACGCACGCACGCACACACACACACACACACACAGCTCCAACTTATTCGAACAAAGAATCTGGGAAACTGTTTCATTTCTCCTCATGTTTTTTTTCTAAGACAGCCAGTACAAAATTAATAAAAGGTTTGGAAGGATAATATTGAAAACATAAAAGCATAATACTAAAACTACTTTTTCAGCTACTAATCTGTGACAATAACATCTTAGTTCATTCAGCAAGCACTTTACCAAATGGTGGGAACACTGGAAATTTTTTCACCCAGGTGATGTTACTATATAAGTATGAGGTTTGCCCAAGAGAGTTTATTTTAAATACTTATTTAAAAGCTATCTTACATCCTCTTCTTTTATGCCATATACACATTTATATATTGATTAATTCATCTCTACATGTATTAGTTGTCACAAATACCACCAAAAGTTTTAAGAAGCTTTAAGGTAGCTACAGGTAAAGAAGAGTACAATTACCCTATTTGCCAGTTGCAAATTTTTTTTTTTTTTTTTTTTTTTTTTTTTTTTTTTAGGTTTGTTTTTCCATCTTTTAAAAAAAATTTTGGTTTATAGTTTTTTTTTTTTTTTTTTTTTTTTTTTTTTTTTTTTTTGAGACAGGGTCTTCCTATGTCACTCAAGCTGGAGTGCAGTGGCACGATCTCACCTTATTGCCACCTCTGCCTCCCGGGATCAAGTGATTCTCCTGCCTCAGCCTCCTGAGTAGCTGGGATTACAGGCATGCACCACCATACCGGCTAATGTTTTACACTTTTGGTAGAGACAGGGTTTCACCATATTGGCCAGGCTGGTCTTGAGCTCCTGACCTCAAGTGACTCACCCACCTCAGCCTCCCAAAGTGCTGGGATTACAGGCATGAGCCACCGCACCTGGCCCAGTTGCAAAATATTTTATCAGTTCAGACTTTCTTAGCCTTGAATGAAGCCTGGGAAATAACAGTAACAATAATAACAAAAGCAGCTTCCCTACTGCACCTACTCTGGACCAGACATTGTAACTAACTGCCCCACAAAGATTCTTTCAATCCTTTAACAATTCTATAGCTACAGAAACCAAGGCACAGAGTCATGGGGTAATCATTCGAAGTCTTTCAGAACTGCATTCAGATCGAGCCCATTTACTTCCAAAGACCTTTGCTTTTTCAAATACAGGGAAGTGAGGTTAATAACTGGCACTCTTCTGTTACCTGTAGGCTTGGGATGGAGCCCCATGCAGCCATTCACAAGGTACCTGTGCACAAACAGGTGCCATTTGTATTTCTCATGTGCACATCTTACAGCAAGACTAAAGGGATTACAAAGAGCGTGTCCATGGGTGCCCCATGGATCAGCGTGCGCAGAAAGACCCTCTTGTCGAATGGGAGTCTCAGGAGAATCTGAGCACCCAGCGAGGGCACAGTCTCACCTCCCAAGCCCCTGGACAGGGTGGGACAAGGCAGGGTAAAGACACTGCTAAGGACTCAATGTTTGTGTCCCCTGAAAATTCATATGTCAGATCCTAACCTGCAAGGTGATGTTATTTGGAGGTGGAGCCTTTTGGAGGTGATTAGGTCATGAGGATGGAACCCTCACAAATGGGATTAATGCCTTTATAAAAGAGGCCCCAGAGAGTTCCCTCACCCCGTCAGCCATGTGAGGACACCGTGAGAAGACTGCCATCTATGAACCAGATAATGGGCCCTCACCAGTCACCAGATCTGCCAGCACCTCTGTCTTGAACTTCCTACCTCCAGAATGATGAGAAATACATTTCTGTTGTTTCTAAGCCGCCCAGTCTCGTGTTCTGTTATAGCAGCTAGAATGGACCCCGCTCAGACACAGAAGGAGGAGCCTGCCTCAGAGGGGGCCCTCTCTGTCCTCCCACTTCTGCCAAGGTGGTCTCCCCTCACCTGCCCCACCCCCCTCCATGAGGCATCCCCACATCGGGACACTGTTCTTGCCACTGGAGTCTGGGCCAGCGGCACAGCCTGAGTAAAGGCCAATGCCCTCTCCCTGGCCGGCCATCGTGCAGCCTGCATCCCACAGGGAGAACTGCAGAGCTCTCCTGTCATTTGAATCTAATGCTCGGACCAAGACAGGCCTGCTCCTCGAGGTCTGCCTACCTCAGCTTAGACGCAGCCATGCGCTCAGGAGGCGGCAGCAGGCCAGCTCGTGGACGTTCTTCCAGGTTCTCAAGTAACCCCTCCCTTTAGAAAACAGTTTCCCTTCAAAGGATCTGGCTGGGAGAGACTGGCTCAAAAGACACTTGCATGAAAATGTTGTAGGATTTAACTCTCCCCCAATGCTAAGTTCACAGAGCGCTACACATTACTTGGCCAGCACATCCCAAGTAGATGCAGAGGGCTTGTGTCTGCAAAGCTTTCCTTAGGAGAATGGACTCTTGCACAGACCTCCTGCCCAATGCTGAGTCTCCCACGTGAACCCTGCCTTCAAGTCTTCCTCAAGAAACTTCTCTCTCTCTTTGTTCTAGCCCAGGGCTGCTCAATAGGGCACGACAGACATTTCAGGGCAGGTAATTCTTGGTTGCGGGGCTGCCTTGTGTGTTGGAGGACGTCTAGCAACATGCCTGGAATCTGTCCACCAGATGCTTCCCTGGTCGGGACAATCCAAAATGTCTCCAGATGTGTCACATGTCTGCTGGGGGCAAAGTCTCCCCCAGCGAGAACCACCGGTGCACCTGAAGTGTGCTTGGGTAAGAACTGAGAAAGCCAAGAGGGTAAGAAATCCTTATCCCTCAGAGGCTGCACATCCAGCTAGAAGAATCCGAAGTCAACATGCTAATCACAAAGGCAAATATCCCACCAATGACAAGTCAAGACGGCAACAGATGTCTTGAGATGGTGTGTAATTAACGGAAACTTTAACACTTTTCTAATACTTGTAACATTCTATTTTATTGAAATTATTCTACTATGTGTCTTTCTTAATTTAAAATGGAAGCGCCATGAGCGTAGACACTGATTCTTTGTGTTGTCCCTGGGAGCCCCCATGCCCAGCACAGTGTGTGACACATAGGAGGCGGTCAGCGGATGTCAGACATCAGACCCAGCACGAGATGGACAGCACTGAAAGAACCCCTGTCCAGGCAGCTTCCAGCATTCACTGGGAACCAGGTTGACTGAGGCAATCTGGATGTTTGACTCTTCCTAGTGTTTTTAATTAAAAAAAAAAAAATTAGGTTCAGGCCGGATGTAGTGGCTCATGCCTGTAATCCCTACACTTTGAGAGGCTGAGGCAGGAGGATTACTTGAGGCCAGGAGTTGGAGGCTGCAGTGAGCTATGATCACACCACTGCACTCCAGCCTGGGCAACAGAGCAAGAAGACCCTGTCTCTAAAAAACAAAACAAACCTCCAAAAACCTCTGGGTTTAAAGGCAGAGTGTGGGTGTGAGAGAGAGTGCAGGTGTGCATGAGGAAGCAAGGTGAAGGAAATTTGCGGAGAGGGAAGATTCTGGAAGCAGTCTCAGAAGAACTGTTTTCCACATCCCACGGCCCTTCACTCCCTCCATCCCCGATCTTGTCTCTGCGCTTAATTCACCTCTGGAAAGGCAAGAAGATGGCAAAACTGAGGTGCAAACCCAGGGCTCTTCACGGGGATGGACGGGCTGCACAGGGCCGGGCAGAGAGGAATCTCTAGGAAGGAGCACGAGGAAAACACCAACCCAAATCCATGGTTCGCCTCTCGCTTACGTCCCTGTTCTTTGTGAACGTGGGTTGAGCGCCTGCTGTCTACTGACAGTCCTCTGCTTCTGGGGACACTACAGTGCACAGAAGAGAGAAAACCAAGCTCCCTGAAGCCTGCAGTCCAGCTTCGCACTGTACAAGCCTGCGCGTGCATGGCGCCTCCGGAGGACTTGCCCTTGCAGATGGCTGGGCCCTTCCCACAGCATCTGTTTCTGCGGGTCTGGGTCAGGGCCTGAGAATCAGCATTTCTAACAAGGCTCCAGGTGAGGCTGATGCTGCGGGTCCCCAGACCGCCCTTTGAGTAGCCCTGAGCTCAAGGTCACATGCAAAAGACACAAGTGAGCCCTTGTGAAGTGTTTTAGTCAGTAGGTGGGCCAGGAAGAGAACCCCACAGAGCATCTGAAAAAACAATATGAAGGGCCCAGACTCCTCACCAACAAGGGGGAGCGGGAGCTGGGGAGTGGGGGGTGTGGGTCTCCTCTGTTTCCTGGAATTTCTAGGGAAGGCCCTGGTCACAGCCTCTGCAGGGACAGCTCAGCTGCCTGGAATGACCAAGCACTGACCTCTGGCCACCCGGCACCCCGGCAGTGCCGGGGAGAAGGGCGTGTCGTGGTGGGTGGCATCGGGTGGCTCCTTTCTGTTGGTGGCCCCTTCCCGGTTGGGACCAGGCTTGTGGGAGGCATCAGAGCCTGCACAGCCAGCCGAGCCTCTGACCAGTTTATTTACTTAAACAACAAACATCCCTCTTGCCTGGGGCCGGCTCAGGGCAGTTCCTGAATGGGAAGAGACACTGTCTTCACAGAGGCCCACCCACGTCGCTGGGCGGGTTTCAGGGCCCGGCCTCCCTGCGAGGAAATCACAGGCTGCCCAGGAATGCGTGTGGTGCCAGCAGCCGCCACCCAGGGCCGCAGCGGCCTCCTCCCTCCTCTCCTTTCTCTCCCAGCTTTAAGTCTGCCTTTATTTTGCCTTCTGAGATTTTATTCTTCTCATCTGCAATGGCGATAAAGAAACGCAGATAATAAAAAAGAAAGAAAGAAAGAAAAAAAAATGTAAGCTTTCTCCTTCAAAAGGGAAAAAAAGGTTTGAATAAACAGTGTCACTGAAAAGGCAAACAAACAAGGCTGTTTCTGAAAGAACCAGATGGACTTCCAAATGGCCCTTCCGATCCAGCCCACAGGGCTGCACCAGGGTTGGGCCTGAGGGTGTGGGGGGTGCCCAGGCAGTAATTTAGGGCCGGATTCTAAACGCTGTAGGTCACCCTGTGAACACGTAGGCCATTCTGAAAACCTCAAGCCTCATTGAAATGCAGTAAAATTAAACAAGCCCCTTATTACCTTCAATTTTTGTCAACATGTCCTACATCATTACTTCTTTCTGGCAGTTGACCGATGTTTTGAATAAAGAATTGCTGACCGTATTTGTTTTATTATTGTGAAGTTGGGTGTTTGTTTTGTTTTCATTTTCTAAAGTTCTCCCGGACTTAGCTAAATGGCCACGTGCAGTTAGATGGGTCAGTTTGACTGGCCTTTCTCCTTGCCTAGTTAACGTGTGCTTTATCCAATAAATCAATGATGTTTTTAAAAATGATTGACTGATACCCAGATTCCTCCAATAATTTCCAAACAGCAGGATGATATGTGCTATACACTGATGAAAGAGGAAAACGTGTGTCTTAAAACCACTTTTCTATTCTTTAAGGACAAATTCTATTTTAAAACAGACTTTATCTTTAGTGCGGTTTTAGGCTCACAGCAAAATTGAGCAGAAGCCACAGAGATCCCACATAGCCCCCGTGCCCACACGCAAGCACAGTTCCCACATTATCTACAGCCCCCAGAGGGGTGCACTTGTCACAACTGATGAACCTGCCCAGACACGTCGTTACCACCCAGAGTCCAGAGCTGAAGCTAGGGCTCACTCTGGGTGGTGCACATTCTATGGGTTTGACAAATGTACAATGACATGTATCCACCATTACAGTATCACACAGCGTAGTTTTACTGCTCTGAAGTTCCTCTGTGCTCCACCTAGGTAAATCCTATTTTTCAAATGGAATCAAATTCAACATATTAAGTATTTCCTATTTGACATCTATATGCCACTTACCTATTGGGGAAAAAATGTCTTTCTTGTCAAATCTTCAAGTTAGAAAGCTACGAAGAAGGGTGGGAGCCACCCCAGTTGCTAGAATGCCTGCTGTTGAAATGTCCTGGCAGGGGAGTCTGGGACCACCCAGCTCCCAGTCCTCAGAGGAGGCTCAAGCCCCAGCCCCTGATGGTCCACCTGACACACCTGATCCTAGGAAGGAAGGCCTGCAGTTTTCCATGCCATGCTTGATGGCAGACACTTGAAATGCTTTCCATGCCATGGACGTCTTGGGATTCACCCCAGACCACCCTCTGGCAGCATATTTTGACTGGTGACGCCAGATAGATGGAGCGGGAGACAGCACCCAGGAGGGAAAAGGGATGGAGGCCAGAGGTAACCCCAGCCTACCTTGGAGAGGCCTCCAGACCCCACTCTCCTTGCACACAAGTGAAATAGCCCATACAAAAAATATGCACTTGGCCAATCACAACACGTTACCTAAAGGGCACTCATGGAGCTGGGAGACAGGACTTCTGGGTTCACATACTGGCTCCATCTCCACTACCATTTACCAGAACGTCGCTTTACCTCTCCAAACCTTGGAGTCTTGCAGCGAAGGGAAATAATCATAAGACATAGCTTGTGGAGATTAAGGAAGTCAGTAGCTAGAAAGGGTCCCTCACACAACGCACATTTTATTTTAATGAATGGTTACAAAGCAGCTCTGTTCTTTTACTATTTCTTTTCCAGAAAAGAAACCAGGAGTATGAAATAAATTTGGAGGAATGCCTAAGCATAGAGACGGCTCATCAGATTTTACGTTTTTTAGGTAAAATAAGAAGGAAAGAAGGAGGGAAGGGAGAAAGGGAGTAAAACCCAACCCACAACTGGTCACGCTTTTTTGGTGGCACTGATAGAATAATTTTTCAGCAATGCCCTTTGTCTTCAGGTGGAAGCAAGACCATGGAACATTATTTTCTAGTATCAAAACTCCAATGTGGGTTGTAGTTATGAACCAGGGGAAAAAGGAAATATTTTCATCAAGGATTTTAAACTCGTTCACAGCAAAATTATAATACTACATCATGGCTGAACAATTCCAGAATTTCTAATAGATGGCCTAGTTTTGGAGGACATGGTGACATTTCATCAAATCATACATTCATCATTTCCTAAATGGGGCCTCCTTTTCATTGGTTGGCAAAGTTAAAGCTTTTTCTTTTTTTAGCAACAGTGCGTCAGGCACAGTTGATGATCCTTACTGCATAGGAACAGGGCCACAGAAGCCATGCCCAGAAGTTTTGTTCGTTTGTCTACAACAGTCATTCTCCATCTTTAGGGTTGTGCCAGAGTTGCCTGGTGGGTTTGTTAGACACAGATGCAGGGCTGACCCCCAGTGCTTCTGGCTCAGTTAGGCTGGGGGCCTGAGAGTTTGCCTGGCTCACAGGTTTCTGGGTGATGCAGAAGCTGCTGGTCTGGAGACCACATTTGAAATCCACTGGCCTAGAATAAGACTTGGAGTATTCCAGGTCCTCAGTAAACATGTTGGTTAAATGAAAAGGCAGTGTCTTGGGTTCTGTTTCTACTGGTAAAGGATGGAGAGGGCTGTGGGCTTTGGATTGCATTGCAGCATTTCTGGAACTCAGGAAGAAACTTCAGGGTCACTGGTCCAGCCACAGTCAATGGTAGAGCTTTCCTTAAGGCCAGGTTTTATTAATCGTATCTGCTCAATGGCTACAAGAAGAGCAGTGGCATCCAATAACTTTCACTTCACGCTGCCTTCCCCTGTCCCTATGCTAGTTGACCCTAAGTGCTTATCCAGAATCGTCCTTCCTACTGTTCCATTTCTACAACCGAGAACTACTTCCATAACAAGGCTTTGTGGGTCTTTATGGCCCACCTTGCATTGATTTCTGCTGTCAGTAAAGTTTGCTTGGCCACTGTATTCTAAGGATGAAGGGACTGAGGCAGTCAGTGGAGATTTTGAGACTCATCCAAAGCTATCCTACAAACTGGTAGCCCACAAGCCTGCAGTGGGGTTATCCCCCTCTCCATGGCCCATAGCCCTCCTCTCAGCTGGCCTGCTGCCCGCCAGTGACACCCAGGCTTGAGTACCTGGTGAGTACAGCTTGGCAGGCTGCTTTTCTGATGGTGCACAGGGAGCCTCATTCAGGTCTTGGGGCAGTAAGGACCCAACCATAAGACTCCCCTGGGCATCAAGATCGAGGCATCGTGTCTCAGCCTCCTCAGGCAAGAATAGAGCTGAATAATTTCTCAAGACATGTTTATGTTAAGCATATTCACCTGAATCATTGGGCCAGAGCAGTGAGGAAGCAACAGCACTGAACTATTGATTTTCCAAGCCCTCCCACAAAGCAAAGGGCACTAGGCAGAGGCTGAATAAAGGAGTATTTTCCTGGCTGACGGCTATGTTTGAGTGTCCCCTTTAAACCCAAGTCGCATCAGGTTGTGCCTCTCAAGGAGCAAATGTGTGAAATTCTAAAAAGACCCCGAAAACTTTAATGACAAGGAAAGACAAGTGCATGCAGGTTTGGTAGGAGAAGGAGGAAAAGGAAAATGACATAAGATTAAGCCATTTAAAATGACGTGGTGGCTCATGCCTGTAATCCCAGTACTTTAAGAGGCCGAGGTGGGCAGATCATGAGGTGAGGAGTTCGAGACCAGCCTGGCTAACATAGTGAAATCCCGTCTCTACTAAAAATACAAAAACTTAGCCAGGCCTGGTGGTGGGCACCTGTAATCCTAGCTACTCGGGAGGCTGAGGCAGGAGAATTGCTTGGTGGAGGCTGCAGTGAGTGGAGATCATGCCACTGCACTCCAGCCTGGGTGACAGTGTGAGACTCCATCTCAATAAATAAATAAATAAATAAATAAAATGACCATTTTTGTAGGTCAAAAGTGGTTCACGATTGACAGTTTCATAAGGGAAACATTCATTTCTTATTCATCAGCACATACAACCTCCCTTTTCCCCAGAATCTGGGTTGTTTTACTTCTAACTTTCCTTCTAACTTTCCTTTTTGCCCTGGGACCATTCATTCCTCCCTGGAATAAAAACAGGAGGTGCAAAGATCCTGCATCAACCCATCACTTCCAGCGTGTAAGAAACAACATGTGCTAACTCCTGGCACCTTTTGTTTCCCTTTTCCTTTGGCCTCTGAAACATCCATGGCTGCAGACAGGTCCCTCTTTGAGGAGCAGACTGTCCGCATGCTCTGTGAAGATAAGCCACGCAAAATCAGGCACAGGCTGAGGCGGGAAACGCATCCTTCATGGAAGAAAACCTAACACTTCTATGTTTGGTGAATAAACACACAGCATCAGAGAATTTGAAATTCTACAATGAAGACTGTAACAGAGTCATAAGACAAAGGGTTGTAAAACACGAGATTGGAATATTTAAGGCATTGCTCTTAAATATTTCTGGTCTACCTCTTGGCAGACCAAGAGGTCAGAGATTATCCCACGACCAGTTGGAACTTTGGGAATTCATTTCACCTCTCTGAGCCTCAGATCTCCCTCCAGTCAAAAGGAAGGGATTGGACTCAGGTTATCTGGGGCTGACCCTGCCCACCATTCATGTGCACTGTGTACAATCTTATCAAGTAAGTAACTTACTCATTTTCTAGAGCTATACCATGACTGTCCCATAGGACAATATTAAATAAAGAGAGGATGGATGAACACACACACAGTGGATGATCATGTCATCAATGACCAACACTTTCAACATTTAAATTCTATTGTTTTAAAATAATCAATTCTGGCTGCGATGAAAGAATCCTCCTACACTTCCCGTTTAAGATGCAGGGCTTATCCCAGAGGAGCAGAGGCAAAAGTCCCAGTTATGGCGACAAGTTTGCCTCCACCACACATTTCCAGCGTTTGTCTGTTTTAAGGATGATATGTTCAGCTCAGTGAAGCAGAAGACATTGGGTAACAAGCAGAAATAGCTGCCTTCAGCTGATCGAGTGAACTGACACTAATGATCAATGTATACATTACAGGGCTGGGGTGGTGGTTCACACCTGTAATGCCAACATGTTGGGAAGCTGAGGCAGGAGGATTGCTTGAGCCCACAAGTTCAAGACCAGCCTAAGCAACGTAGTGAGACCCTGTCTCTACAAAAAATATTTAAAAATTAGCTAGGTATGCTGCTATGTGCCTATTGTCCAGGCTACTCAGGAGGCTGAGGTGGGAGAATGGCTCGAGCACAGGAGTTCAAGGCTCTGGTGAGCTATGATCATGCCACTGCACTCCAGCTTGGGAGATAGGCTGAGATCCCATCTTAAAAAGCAAACACACAAAAAAAGTATATAGTATGAAAAAATTTTCTTTCAAACTTCAGTAACATCAGCCTTAGGTACGAAGGGAATCACTTAGTCCTGGCAATTGAAAGCAAATGCATCACACCTCAAAGCTGCTCAGCAGTTGAGGTTAGGATGTGATCAAAGCAATGTCCAAGCTGCAGCTTCACCTCTCTGAGCCTCGGATCTCCCATCAGTCAAAAGGAAGGGATTGGACTCAGGTTATCTGGGGCTGACCCTGCCCACCATTCATGTGCACTGTGTACAACCTTATCAAATAAGTAACTTATTCATTTTCTAGAACTATACCATGACTGTCCCATAGGACAATATTAAATAAAGAGAGGATGTCCCTGCACACCACACAGACTAAGGCCATGTCTGCCCTCTTTACCACTGTCGAGCCAGTGCCTGCACAGAATGGGCCCTCAATGTTGATTTATTGAATGCACTCATGAATTACCTACTTTACAAGATTGTACACACGAATCTCCAATGCTTTAGAAACAAGATAAGTTGGGTGGCTAGCAGAATTGAAATATTTCTTACCTATGGGAAGAAAATTCAATTTACACTTAAATGACACATAGATTGTTTCTATCCCATCTTCAGACTAAACTTTGAAATTTACCCAATGGCTCAAAGTAGATCCTATATCTGAAATACAATTATAAGTAGTTTTGAAAAAAACAATCTACACTTTCATTTTTCACCACTTTGACCACCGTTTCAATAGGCAAATAATGAAGTTAGTGATTAATGTGAGAAGGAAACCTTTTGTATAGGTATTTAACATCCTTTCACTACTCGTTTTAAGTCTGTTTTTAACACAGCGTACTGATAAGTTTGGGATTTTTCTAATTCTAAGCTCTTTGACAGAAAACAGCTGAGAGCAGAAGACTTTCATCTTGTCCTACGGAAGACTGGGAGGGAAAATAGAAACACTCATTTCTAGATGTCAAAAGGGAAGGCAAAGACAAGAGAAGCTGTTGATTGAAACCACAGTTTCTCCTGCTTAGAAAACAATACCATCTAAGGAAACAGAAGATATGTAGCTAATTCTGTCCATGAAAGAAAAGGAACTCTTGTAATTCTTGGAATTTAGAGATAACTCATCAATTCTTTTCTGGAATTAGCAGAAAGCAGTCAGAGATAGATTATCCAAAGACATTTGAATATCGCAGGGAACTTCAAAGGCTAAAGAGCTGCAGCTTTACAGAGCTGTAGTATTACATGTGAAAGAACCAAGCATCCTTTATTTAAAACAACATAGGAAAATGTGGGGGGAAGGTAATAACTGTCAAATTTAATTTGAGATTTGCATGAAAGTGCTTATATTCCTTTAAATCTTGCTCTGAAATTCATTATGCTTTAAAACTAAAGGGCATTTAAACATTCTTTTAAATACTAATATTAGGAGACATTATGCTTTTGGTTTTAATAAGTTATATTTTAAGGGGAAAAAACAGCTTAACTAAATAGGAAAATGGTCCATATCCTTTTCACCTCAGTCAACCACAACTATGGGAAGCTCCCTCTTTGGGCCACAGAGCTTGACTCAGGAATCCTCGTTCCTGAGTAACATGTGCATCAACACGCCCAGGAGATAAAGGTTTCCCATGAGCATCTCAGAAACCTGGGAGTGATGAGAAGCGTCTCCAGCACTGCGAACATGGCTTTGACATTTCCTATCTAAACTCAGTCTTCCTGGCTGAGTAGATGAGTCACCATTCTCAAGACAAGTATAAAATGCAATTCAAATTCACATCTACTGGGTTTCTGTAATTATAAGATTTAAGTTATAAGATTTGCATAATATTTATTAATTGTCTACTATACACAAAGGACTGTGCAAAACATTTCCAGGGATAGGAAGATGATCAAGACATAGGTCTTGATCTTCAGGGAACTTAGCCACCAGAGAAGAGAAAACGTGTGCACAAATAATATCAATCTATGTCAGTAAGTTCCTTAAGGGAGGTGCAGCGTTCAGAAGGTAGCTTAGAGATGGAGGTTCAGGGGTAATACATGGAGCCACTGTCATTTACACCAGATCTTGACAAGTAGGAGGGCATTTAAGGGAAGGAGCGATGACACGAAGCCATGGAGTTTATTGGTTAAAGCTGGAAATCACAGCCCACGGCCAAATCCAGCCAACAGATGTGTTTTGTTTGGCCACAGCAATGTTTTTAAAAAATTTGAATCGGTCACCAGCATCTTAAAATTGAGATTTCACATACAGTTCTGGACCTTGCAGCTTCTCTTTAAAAACTCAGCTGTTGACACTGGGTGCACATCCCCACATAATCCTAAGAGCCAGCTGGGACTCCACAGCAGCTGCTCGCCTAAGACAGGGCACGCAGCTCAGCAGGGCACTGTGATCCCCATGCCGCCCGCCTCAGCCTTGTGACTGTCATGAGTCTCCTGTGGCAGGCGGCCTCGTGGCTCTTGATTTAAAGTCTGAGGGTGGGTCACACCAGTGCTGGTAAAAGTTTAACAACAGACACTCTCTTGAAAAAAAAAAAAAAAAAAAAGGTAAAGATCTGATTGTAGCATTTGCCAATTTCTGTGGTATAAATATTCTCACCATAGCCAATTTCAAGCTCCCACCATTAGGTCATTTAAACTGGAGTTGGGGAAGAGATGCACCCAACTGGCTCTCACAAGCCGGTGAAAGCCAGCCCCAGCACACGGCTCAGTTGCATGGACCTGAGAGCAAATGCAGACCGCTCTAAGGAAGTTTCTTACCTCCACATGCCAATGTCCTCCTGTATTAACAAGGAGAAATCGTTGTCTGCCTCCTAGTACTATTGTGGGGTTTAAATGGTTTCCAGTTCATCAACTCACCATTCAAATAGCCTCATGTTTAATCCTTAGCCTGGGTTTTTGTCAATGCTGCATTTTTTTATTTTTAAAGTTTAGAATTTTTTTCCCACATGTTTCTGTTATTTCTAAATAACATCTTGTTTCTGCCTTACACAGGGTCGTGATGCAGGTATTCCAGGCATCCTGTTGCCTGTGTTCCTCCAGTGTGAGATCTCTGAGCATTGCCTCTGCACACTCTGTTTCAGAGTGCTTGATTTCCACTGCAATTAGAAGTTTTTCATGAGAAATCATCTTGGGAAAGAGGTTTTCAGCACTAGCATTGTTGCCTCTGCTATGACACATTACAGGCATGCAGATCTAACCCACATTTTATATTAATTTATCAGCTCGGGCTTCCCACAGTGCCTGAGTAGTGTGGGCCCCCAACTGCAGGAAGGCAGTCTCTGCTTTACATTTTCAGGAGGTTCTTCTTCTTCCCCGACCCTAAATAGGCAACCCTTCTTTGCCTGAGCCAGGGAGTGGACAGTTCTCACAGACCCCAACTCTGTGCAGCACCCCCTCCCACCTCCCCACTGGCCTGGCCCCAAGGCCCTCGCCCCACGGTGTGCCCCTGGCTCCAGCCCTCTCCCTGACTCTGAGTCCACTTCTGCTCACCATGCTGGCTTTGCTTTGGGGACCTGGGGATTCCCTCTCTGACTTTTGAGTGCACTATGAATTTTGGAGTTAAAATTGTTACATTTGGGCAGCAGGAGGGGACGGGATGTGTGTATGGAACGAAGAGTACAGCTCCTGGCACACACGGGGATTCCACAAACAGGGGACTGTCCTCTGGGAGCAGGAAAGGGCACAGCACAGTCTGTTTACAGGGATACAGACGGGGCCATGCCAGGCCACAGGGGAAGAGAGAAAAGGTGGGTGCCATCCAGGGCGTGGGATGGGAAGGAGGCCGTGCTTGGGAGTTTAGAAGATGGCCTCAGACAAGGGCACATTGAGGAGTTCTGAGCAGAAGACTTCATGCAGAAGTTCTGCCTTTAGAATTTGATTCTGGAAGCAGAAGCAGGAAGGTTAATTAGGAGCCTCTTGCCACAGTAATAGGAAGGGGCCACAGGCGTCTGGGTTAAGGGACTCGGTGTGGGGTGAAAACAAGAGATGAGATGCAAGAAACACTACTGGGTGAAATCTGGTACTCACAGGCCCCATTGGCTGTGAGCGAGAGGCAGGACGTCAAAGGCACCCACTACTGGACTGTTAACAGGAGCACCGAGACAGAACACCCAGAACACAGGAAGCTAACGATGTATTTAATCATATTTTGGCTGAAGTCGGATCAACAGAAGAAAGTGGGTCAGGTGCGGTGACTCACACTTGTAATTCCAGCACTTTGGGAGGCCAAGGCAGGCGGATCATGAGGTCAGGAGTTCAAGACCAGCCTGACCAACACAGTGAAACCCCATCTCTACTAAAAATACAAAAAGCAACAAAAAAATTAGCTGGGCGTGGTGGCAGGCGCCTGTAATCCCAGCTACTCAGGAGGCTTAGGCAGGAGAATTGCTTGAACCTGGGAGGTGGAAGTTGCAGTGAGCTGAGATCGTGCCACTGCACTTCAGTATTGGCGACAGAGCTAGACTCCAACTTGGAAAATAAATAAATGGAAGAAAATAGGAGTTGTAAAGGATTATAAATCATGCTGCTATAAAGACACATGCACACGTATGTTTATTGCGGCACTATTCACAACAACAAAGACTTGGAACCAACCATCAAGGACAGGCTGGATCAAGAAAATGTGGCACAGATCCACCATGGAATACTATGCAGCCATAAAAAAGGATGAGTTAATGTCCTTTGTAGGGACATGGATGAAGCTGGAAACCATCGTTCTGAGCCAACTATCACAAGGACAGAAAACCAAACACCAAATGTTCTCACTCATAGGTGGGAATTGAACAATGAGATCACTTGGACACAGGGAGGGGAACATCACACACCGGGGCCTGTCGTGGGGTAGAGGGAGGAAGGAGGGATAGCATTAGGAGATATACCTAATGTAAATGACGAGTTAATGGGTGCAGCACACCAACATGACACATGTATACATATGTAACAAACCAGCACATTGTGCACATGTACCCTAGAACTTAAAGTATAATAAAAAATAAAAAGAAAAATACATAAATAAAGAAAATGGGAGTTGAGGTCAGGCACGGTGGCTCATGCCTGTAATCTCAGCACTTTGGGAGGCTGAGGCAAGTGGATCACCTAAGGTCAGGAGTTTAAGACCAACCTGATCAACATGGTGAAACCCCATGTCTACTAAGAATACAAAAATTAGCTAGGCGTGGTGGCACACGCCTGTAATTCCAAGGGGGCTGAGGCAGGAGAATCGCTGACCTCAGGAGGTGGAGGTTGCAGTGAACTGAGATTGCACCACTGCACTCCAGCCTGGGCAACAAAGCGAGGCTTTGTCTCAAAAAAGAAAATGCAACGCCATCTGGAGCTCGCTGTAAACTGACAGTAAGTAGGTAGCAGGCTTGTCAGCAGGATCTCCTCCGCACACCTCTCTAGATTTCCTCACCCTTGTAGTTCCCATTGTGCTTGGGTAACGAGGAGCTTCAGCGGGAACTAGAGGGAGGGAGGAAGCGAGGTTTGATATTGACTCCCCCTCCTTCCTTTCTCCTCATGGATTGCTCTAGGCTTTCTGCACCCTCAACTGTAGCTTCCCGTCAGGAAGTCTCTGTCCTGAGCTCTCTCTAGTTTCTAGTAACTGAGTGCTCCCCTCATCCATTCGGGTCTCTGTGACTAGGCTCAGGTACTGCAATTTTCCCTGTGGTTTCCCTACCACAAGCCCCTTTCAAGCATTTCAAGCTGGAAACAGTCACAGAAATACTTCTGGCCAGCTTCTGAATTGTGTTGCAGAGGAAACTGGAGCCAGCACAGTGAGTCGCACAAAGTGGCTGGTGGCAACAGAGAAACTAGATCGGACACAGGCGACCTGCATCTCTGTCCAGAACTCTCCATCCTGACCATGAGCACTGGCCTCCATAACGATGGCATCAACCTTCCAAAGCCATGGATGAGCCTATTGCGTGGGCACACATACACACACACAAGAGTGCACACACATATAGACACAAAGGCACAAAAATGTACACACACACTCACACCATTGGATGCAGGCACAATCAGGTTAAAGGGTTATAAAAAGGCGTCCCAGGAGGAGCATCGTGAGGGTGCGTAGGGAAGGAGAGGGCACCCACACCACTCACCACCCTGGCATTGGAGAGGCTTCTGGAGTATGGCAGGTCTTCCCCTGCACCAGCAGGTTGGGTCACCTCCTCCCTCACTGCTTCCTGAAGACATTGCCTGGCAAGTGCCAGGGTCAGCAGGTTTGATAACCGTGCTTTCCAATCCCAGTCAGGAACACACGCTCCAACAAAGACCTCTGCGGTTGCTTCCAGGTACCAGAGGCAGTCCAGGAGATGTGGTTTGAGCACTAATGTTTTGAGATTTCTGGGCATCTCCATAGTTTATGGGGCAAAGGGAATAAACCATGAGATACTAGGATTGTATCCCAAAATTAAGAACCTGTGGTTGCTGGAGGCAGGGGAGTCAGGAGAAGGAAAGGAGGGTATTAAAACAAGGTGAGGTGAGCCCTAACTCTACAAATGTGGAAGTAAGTTCTGTAGACAATTATGTCTTATTCAATACCCTTATCGGGGTTGACGCTGTCCAGTAAGTTCCACCCCCAGAAATTCTGGCCCCCCACATGCTGCCAGGCATCCTGAGAATCTATGATCTCCTGACTGTACTTCCCACAATCTAGTGGGATAAAGAGCAGCCCAAGAAGTTTTGGGACAATTTATTTCTGTAAGTTAAAACACAAACAGCAAGATTCACATTCACTATACACTTATACAACCCCATTCCTTGATACCAGCTATCACTTTTGTGACCACCATATCCAGGTAACTTCTTGGTCCTCCCAGAACCATGTCCAGAGGCCCAGGACTCAAGTAGAGGAGTTTATTTAGGAGATACCAGGACACTGGAAGGGGCATGCAGAGGGGATACATGGAAGAAAAGGCAGATGATAGAGGGTGTTCCATCAAGCTGTAGTAGGCAACTACAGCTTCAGCTTGTGGGAAAACCCTAAGAAGCAGCACAACTCACATCTCAGAGTCATACACCCACAAGGCAAGGGAGCTGGGGTATTTATACACCTTCCCCAGAGCCACTGACTGAGGGCTACTTCCCAGGTGTATTTTTGTGGGCGACAGGCAGGCTGCAGAGTTTTCTGTAATTGAGGGATCAGGTTGGTGGGGAATGAAACCTGGGAAATGAATCTGGACATTGCTAGTTGGAGGATGGCAAGAAGGTACTAAAGGTTTCCAGAAAAATGGGTGCCATGGGGAGATCATTTAATACCCAGGATATTAGCAAATCCACAATGACTGACACCCAGCCTGCAAAAATAACTGTTGAACACTGCTGGGGGGCAGGGGCTGAATCTTTCTCACCTTTGACCTCCCCCAGCTGAGCTGGACCACTATACCTGGGGTGGCCAAATGGCCCAGGTAGACATATTATCACCCTGTTGGAGGTCATGGGTCTCTATGTGGGCGGAAGGAAGGAAGGAAGGAAGGAAGGAAGGAAGGAAGGAAGGAAGGAAGGAAGGAAGGAAGGAAGGAAGGAAGGAAGGCAGGCAGGCAGGCAGGCAGGCAGGAAGGCAGGAAGGCGGGCAGGCAGGCACAAACTAAATTTACCAGAAACATCTACCATCAGGGACCTATTCCTTTCAAGTACTAATCACTACAAACCTTTCATTTCATTTCAGGAACTCATAGCAGTGTTCTGAAAATAAATAAATGAAGTGAAAGAACCACTTGGCAATGGTTTGAGTGGATTGCAAATCACCTGTCCGGATCTTTTTCTGATGTAGATCTCAGACAATATTCCCAAGTAAAGTGTCTAACTTTAGACAAAATTGAGACAAACATGGTGCTCAACAATTACAGCACCAACAAACAATTGGCACTAAAGAGCTGTCTTCACTAAAAGTTTTAGAAGTCACTTTTCCTATAGCCTTCCTAACGGACAGGGAAATGGAAGTACCCAGGGGAGAAGACTGTTCAGAAGGAATGGAAGCCAAGCTGGTGAGGACGGTGAGGCCGAGGAGGCCCACAGCAGAGCCCTGGGCTCCCGCCCTGCTGCCTCTGCGGGAGATGGAAGCGGTGGGGTTGCAGCAGCTTAGAGGGGACTATTGGCTACACAGCCTTTGTGCGAAAAGCTACTGTTCAATAACGTTTTAGGACGGCACAGCTTTTTAACAAGAGGAATCTTAACAAGGAAAAAGTCCTTCAAGGTTTCTTTCCGAGGCGGGCAAGACCTCGAGAGAGAGGCCTCTCCTGGGGTGCTTTCTTGTAGTCTTTCATATGCTTGAAAGAAAGAAAGAAAGAAAGAAAGAAAGAAAGAAAGAAAGAAAGAAAGAAAGAAGGAAGGAAAGATCGTTGGATTTGTTTATTTAAGGACAATTATAAACAGAGAACAACTTTTGTAAAAAAAAAAACAGAGAGGGCCGGGCGCGGTGGCTCACGCCTGTAATCCCAGCTCTTTAGGAGGCTGAGGCAGGCAGATCACCTAAGGTCAGGAGTTCGAGACCAGCCTGGCCAACATGGCAAAACCCGTCTCTACTAAAAATACAAAATTAGCCAGGCGTAGTGGCACATGCCTGTAATCCCAGCTACTCAGGAGGCTGAGGCAGGAGAATCGCTTGAACCCTGGAGGCGGAAGTTGCCATGAGCCGAGATCAAGCCACTGCACTACAGCCTGGGAGACAGAGCAATACTCCATCCAAAAAAAGAGAGAGAGAGAGAGAGAACGAGATTGCATTTGAGGCTGTGAATCTTCTCTCTGAGGCTGGTCTTCTCAAAATTCAGACCCTGGAGGCACAGGCAGCTCCAGCGTCTCAGGGTGTGTGGCAGAGCTCTCAGCTTTTCCATGGCTTTTATTGTGGGAACTAATGATTTTCTTCATTTAATGGTTTTAATCATTTCTTTTGGGAAATGATTTGGAAAACCAGTAATGCTGCCCTCAGAATCACAGGAACTCAATCTCATAAATCAGGAAATTGAAGTCCCTTCAACAGCACCAAACAAAAACCAGCCTCAACGAAACATTGCCCCTCGGGAGGCAGACATCTGGAAAACGATCCAGCCCTCTGATGGGGTGCCTCCCTGAGCTCGGAATCAGAGGCTACTATTCGCACTCACCCCTCTTAAGGATCTGTAAGGAATGCATGGCTGTTCATTGCAGAGTTCAGTGATACAAGACACATTTGGGCCGCAGGATCCACCGCTCCTGTGTGACCGAAAGCAGGCCACTCCCTCCTCTGAGCACCAGGCTGTTCACTTCCGCATGACGTCCTGGCTCCAACCCCATCTCAACATGCCAGGAAAATAGATAAGGAGGAAAAAAACACACAGGAAAACTCCTTGCCCAGTAAAGAAGTGACGGTTAGTCACCCTGTGGATAGTCTGCAGGCTCCAGGCCAAATCATGCCAAGTGGGAAATTGTCTCATATAGCAGAATCCTTCTTTCAAATCTCATTTATGGTCATCAAGTTCTAACAGTTATTGTGTGCTCCCACAACATGCAGACCACCGTGACAGGACTGCGAGAAGGACAAAAGGACTCAAGACACAAAGCCGTGAAGGCATCATTTGTGGGTCAGTTTCGCCATCTGCCCACTCAGTTCCTTTCACCCACGTGGGAGGGGCCCCTTTTCCCTCCTTCCCTGCGCATTGCTCTCACGGTTCTTATTTCCTTCTGTCTTCCTCCGACGCCACTCCTCATATCAAAACCTGCTTTTCAAAAAAAGACTCTGGTGCTTATTCATAGTAGGGTGCAAATGACGGATAGCTCAGAATTCCCTAGAGAACCTTACAGTTTCCCAAAGCTCAAGGTCTTTAAGCAATGAGGCTGCTCTAGTGGGATTTCTGCCACCATTGTCCAATGCAAGAGATAACGTATGGGCTGCAAGTTCTATTCAATATGCCCAAAGTCACTTTCTGGAAGTCCCATTCAGATCAGTGAGTGGGAGCCACAGATGTCATTTGAAAATTTCTAGTGGAAACATCAAAAAACATCATTATCAGAAACAGGTGAAATTAATTCTAATAACAGATTTTATTAAACCTAATATATCCAAAATATTAGTTCAACATATAATTCACATAAAAAATATTAAGTTATTATACACTCGCTTCCTCATACTAAATCTTCCAAGCCCAATGCCTTTTATGTTTGCGGCACATCCGTTTGCACTAGCCACATTTCAAGTGTTCAGTTGCCACCGTGGCCAGTGACCACCACACTGGATAGCAGAGGTATAAACAAATGACTGCATAAGACGCTCCCAACTTTGACAAATTGCTCAATACATAGCCAGTAAGACTACCCCTTCTTCCACGATACCTCTCCTTCCTCTGCATTCCCCTGCTCCACTGCTCCTCCTCATAGCTAACATTCAGGGAGCACCTCCAGGACTTAGCTCACTGAAGCCTTATAATTACCCTACAGGGTGGGTACAGGTGAGGAGACGAGGGACGTGGAAGTTGAGAACTTGGCAGCAGTCCCACAGCTGGGAAGTGGTGAAGCTGGAATGAACTGCTAAGAAATCATCGCAAAGTGAGGAGCAGAAAAGCACACGGAGGAACGAGGCAAGTGCTAGAGCACCTGAGAACACGTATATTATACACACATGTAAGCCCCTTGATTGGCAGAGGGACTGGGAAGTGTAGGGTCACAAAGTCTGTCTCCCCAACAAGCTGTCTGTCCTTTTCTTCCAAACGAAGTCATGCAAAGCAGGAACCCACAATCACACAGCCCTAGGTGGCTCTGGGCCCAGGTCCATTGGCCCTTCCAGACAACCAGTACTGCAAGAATGCAAAGGCAGAGAGGACACAAGCCTGCCTTCCAGGAGCATATAATCTAGTTGAGTAGACAATGAAAATACACCACGTAACTCAGCCCTGACAGTCAATAAACAGGCTAAGAAATCAGAGTAATCCAGGAAGGCTCTGTGGAGGAGAGAGGATTGAAGCCAAGTGTGGAAGGAGGGCAGGAAGGCAGAAGGTGTTCCAGGCTGAGGGAGCTGCTTCAGCTAAGGCTTGTAGGCGGAAAAGAGTGGGACAGGAGACCAACATCAGGGGCTGTGTGAGGTGAGCCCTGGTGACCGAGGGTCCCGGCCAGCACATGGGGCTTTGGGAATAGGGCCGGGGCGCCCTGCCTCGGGTGCCGGTCCTGCTCTCTACACTCTGGCTTATTCATCATCCCATCCTCCAGGTTCTCACCAGGTGGACAAAACACAGCATGATGTCTGCTCAATAGCCATCAACGTTCTAACTGGGGATCCCAGTTAGGGAAGACAGCTATGTAAGGGGGAAGCTCCGAAAAGGAGATTTAGGACCGAGATCAAGTTGATTCCCTTGGGAAGACATCCCCACATGAACCCCAGAATGCCAACCCCCAACAGTTGAGTCCCTGTTGCAGTTCTAGTTTGCTGAGTGGGAGACATTTGTTCCCCAAGATATACGGTGATTTATGTCAAAAAAAAAAAAAAATGAAAGTGGTCCCAGCTATGCAGGAGGCTGAGATGGGAGGATTGCTTTAGCTTGGGAAGTTGAGGCTGCAGTGAGCTGTGATCGCACCACTGCACTCCAGCCTGGGTGACAGAGAAAAACTCTGTCTCAAAAAACAAAACAAAAGCAAAATGCAAGTGGCTGAAGTAAAAGCAGAGGGCAGATCAATTTTCAAACTCCAAGTCCTCAGGGTTTTGGATCCCTTTCCTACCTGCCTTTCACTCTGATCTCTCCTAAGTGTCAGTTCTCACTCCCCCCTACTCTGAGAGGGAGATCTCCTGTCCCAGCACTCCCAGAAAATACCTGGAGTTCCCTTTGCCTGGGTCACATACCCACCCCTCTGCCACTGGTCTCTCAGGCCAGGATGACCACATGCCTGATCTCTCAACCTCAGCCACATCCTCCCCGCAGGATCTGGAATTGGTGTGGGTTCAGCAAAAACCCCTGGAGATCCTGCCCTAGCTGTTGCAAAAAGGCATAAAGAATGGATGAGAAGATACTGGGAAGCAACCATCAGTTGTTCACTAGACACCACCTCTAGGTGTGTAGATCTTGCCCAGGTTTTAAGGAGAAAGTATTGTAGGGTTTGGTTTGGTTTCCAAACATTTGCCATGGGTGACCATTTTCGGGAGTAGTTTTGCTTTCACAATCCAATTTCCCCTCCAATTATTCACAGCATAGTAAACCACATTAAACATAAATGTCACAAAATAGAAACATCTATGGCAGGGCTTCTAGTCCTTGACACTATGGACATTTTCAGTGGGATAATTCTTTGTCATGGGGGCTGTCCTGTGCAGTACGCTTAGTAACATCCCTGGCCTCTACCCACTACACACCAGTAGCAAGCTGTGACAATCAAAAATGTCTCCAGATTTTACCAAGTGTCCCCTGGGGGAACAAAATTGCTCCCAGTTAAAAACCACTGCCCTCTTTGGGAGGCAGCTATGGCCGCCCAGTCAGGTTCAGGAAGAAAATACTGCCTGGGGTCAGGGGCATGCTTGAGGGCCAGCCAGGCCTGGGCTGGAATTAGCAGCTGTGCCATCCTGGGTTGGCAGGTTCACCTCTTCTCACCTGCAGCTTGGGGACAGTGAAGTACCTACCCCACTGGGCTGTAAAAAATCATGCTGGACCACATACAGGCATGTACACATGACAACATTTTGGCCAATGGATGGCATATACAATTGTGGTCCCATGAGAATTATATTTTTACTGTCCCTCTTCTATGTTTAGATACACAAATACTTACCACTGTATTCCAGTTGCCTACAGATAGTCAGTTCAATCACATGCTGAACAGGTTTGTAGCCTAGGTGTATATATAGTAGGCTATACTATCTAGGTTTGTGCAAATGTCACTGTAATGTTTGCACAACCATGAAAATACATAAAGATGCATTTCTCAGGATGTGTCCCCATCGTTAAGCAACACATAACTGCATACGTAGCCCTCACTAAAAAAGGTAGTTATCAATACCATTTGCTATTTCCTGACACTGCAATAAAAATTGATATATACTTGTTCGCCTGTGTGTCTTAGGAGAATGTCGTTTGCAGGGGTCATGGGGAACCTTTGTTTGTTTGTTCTTTTTCTTTCAAAACGGAAGCCCTGCTTTGGAAGAGCAACAAAGAAAATTCTGCTGCTGTTTCTGTGGTTAGACCTCCTTGAGTTTTCCCTCTTTAAACACAGCCACTCCTTGTCCTTTAGAAAGGAATGCAAAGAGAAACAAAAGTCAATCAACCTGCTGGTTGGCTGAAGGCTTCCGCCAGGCTGCGTAGAGACAGAGCTGGGTGGCGGCCCAGAGCCCGCCTGCAGCACGCAGCCGGCCCAGCTCAGGCTCAGACACGCGCGCTGGCCGGGCAGCTGCGCGGCAGGCCCCGCACTCCCAGTCTGCGATAAACAGCTCAGGCTGTGTCTCTCCCTGTGTGGTCCCAGGCTGCAGGGGTCCGGGGGCTGCCTGCCTACATGTTTCTCATGCTAGAGAAGGGCATTCAGGATTGCAAATCTGCCACAAATAACTAACCCCTCTTCCAGATAAAGCCTATGTTTGCTCCAAAATGTTGAAGTTTGCTTTGCTTCCCTCCCCCCTCTCTTTTTTAAAAAATTATGTTCAGTGTCAATCTATACAAGAGGGTTGAAAATACGCAGTGGCAGTGATCAGGAACTTTGGAGTTTCCCAACATGACATGGAAATCTGGGAAACCGTACGGGGCGACCACACTCTAATTTTATGACCCCAACTTTATTGCCAGCACAGAGGCAATAAAGAGAAATAATAAATGAAACAGCATGCTGGAGCTCAGGAGGCAGCACCCCCAACCGAAGCTGCGCGGGTCGAGGCGCAGAGCCTTTCTGTGCAGCAACTTTCTCTTTCCAGGGAAGGGAATGCTAACGTTCCCTCAAACACAGACTCCAGGTGGCTTCATAAAAAGGTGGCGAAGGCGGCATTTGCGGTGAGCCTGCGCTCAAGTTGGCTGCATCAATTCCGAGTATCACAGATGGGAAGGCAAACGAAAGGGTTAGGGTTGGGATTGGGGTGAGACTGGGGGCAGGGCTCGGTCAGGATTAGGGTTGGCATTAGGGTTGGGGTGAGGAGTAGGGCAGGGTTAGAGTTGAGATTAAGGTGTATTCTCAACTGGGTAACCCAGCACACTAACATATTAAAGCAGCTGAAAATAAAAGTAAATTGTTTGGCTTGTGTGTAAATCCACAATACAATCACTCTAAGTAAATTCAGTGCTAAATTATTGATTATTAGCATATTTTTATGTAAGACTTTGTTCCACTACATTTTCCATTAAAAGAAAATTCCTCTATCTTGATTATTAGCGTATTTTAAATTCGTGATTATTGGCATATTTTATGTAAGAATTTGTTCCACTACATTTTACATTAAAAGAAAGATTCCTCTATCTTCATCAAAATTTTTTTGGAAGAGCATTTTGTCAATTAAATTCTCATCTCTGGCACTTGTTTCTCTTGTTGAGAAACTATATGAATCATGAAAAGTTTAACAAACATGAAAGTCTCAGTACATAGGAACTATTGGCAATGAACGGATATTTCTGTTTTTCAGATTCCAGAATTGTTTTTTAACTAAGATATTCTGCCTACATTAGAAAGAATTATGTCCACATATTCATAAAAACAATGTGTAATCACACCAAAGAAATGGGAAGCCCATGTTACTGGTTTTAAATTCTTTTAATTCCATAAAATCGTCATGGTGTTGACTCTTAGTGACTATTAAATAAATTATTCCAACATGGAATCAGTGAACAACAGAAAATTGAGATAAAAATAATAGAAGTACATGCACACACCTATATATCTATGAATATTTTAGAAAAGCTGATTTCGTAGACATAAGTGAAGTATGCTGCAGAAAATATTTAACAGTAAGTTGTAAAGTATGTCCGACTAAATGTGAAAGGACCAACTGCAGTGAGTGAATTCCGGAAGATGGAAATCTGCATCCCCATTGTTGCTCTCAGCGTTGGCACTGACTTCTGGGAGACGCTGCGAGTGCCCCGCATTGGCCACGGAACTCAGGGGTCTGCTAAGGTCCCTCCCGTGGCTGTTAACTCATTCCCATCACCTCTGAGTCATGGTTGGCCATCCTGCCTTTGTCCTCAGGCTCCTCACCTTTGGAAATGAGGATAAGATCCCATGGCCAGTTGAAGACCCAGTTATAAAACATAAATGAAATCAAAGGGGCCTAATTCACATACCCCTAGGAACAGCCACACAGAATCCTCATAAGAAGCTGTCCTGGAGCAAGATAGCTCCGTCCCCACTGTCATTTTGCCAAAGAGGTTTTTCTCCTTTATTTTGAGGTTTTCCTTAAACTCGTTTATAAACTCATTTTGTGACACACACAAAAGGAACCAAGCCAGAAGTCGCCCTGTCCATGCAGAGGCTTGGCCCCAACACAGCTTTTTGTTCCCACACACTTTCACCCTGAAGGAAGACGATGAATTTTTTTTTTTTTCTTGTATTTGGAAACGCTGCCCATATTTCTGTCTTGGAATGGAATCGGGCCTCAAATTCGAGGTGACACAGGAGCCAGAGCCACTTAGAGTCTTGCAGCAGCTCTGGACTTGGTATAATGCTGGTTTTGGTCTGTGACCTTGGGCCTCCAACAGCAGCTGAGAGTCTTTTAAACACTCTGAGCTGTGTTTTCATGGGAATCCCTAAGGAAGTGATCTGTGGAGAACATTCTTATGAGGGCCCCTGTCCCCCAACTAGCCTGTGGCCACGGGGTTGATGGGGTTCTCCTCTGGGTCACTGGTTCATAGCACCATGTCAGCCTTGGCTGAAGAACTGGGCCTTCTGCAGACAGACCCCAAAGTCTGAGGTATGGGGGTCAATAAGGAGAGCTGCGGGTCCTCCAGGTCATTCTATTCCTATGTAGCCATTATTTCTATTCCTCAGGCATCCTTGCATTTCATCACAGAGGTGAAATGCAGGCCACAGAATCTCCTCACCTCTTGATTTGCTACTTCTTCCCTACTCCTGAGTATCTATTTAGCACCCTTATGGGACTCAAAGATAGATCCTCCCTGGGGTCATCTAAAATATACCACAAGGCCAGGTACAGGGGCTCATGCCTGTAATCCCAGCATTTTGGGAGGCTGAGGTGGGCAGATCACTTGAGGTCAGGAGTTTGAAACCAGCCTGGCCAACGTGGCAAAACCCCCGCCTCTACTAAAACTACAAAAATTAGCTGGGTGTGGTGGCATATGCCTGTCATCCCAGCTACACAGGAGGCTGAGGCACAAGAATCACTTGAACCTAAGAGGTGGAGGTTACAGTGAGCTGAGATCATGTCACTGCACTCCAGCCTGGGTGACAGAGCAAGACGCTGTCTCAAAATAAATAAATAAATAAAATGCCTCACCAGCCCTCAGAGTACTCACAAATTGAGGTCCTCAGGCAAAGCTACCATTTTAGATCCCACTGGTTAACCAAATCTCTGCCTCCACCACACTCTGGGTTTGCAGGTAATTGGTAGGAGATTGTCTTTCTTTGATATTGAATCTAACAAAGGATCACCCTCTCCAGGCTCCCTCAAGGAGATCTTCTCCCTCAAAGATAGGTTGATAAAGGGAGGCAGGTACCTGCAGCAAATAGGACCTTGTTCCAGATAACTATTGCTTCTTAACAAACTACTTCGAAACTTAGTGGATTAAAATAACCACCACATTATGGTATCTCATGATTTTATGGGTGGGATTTTATTGCCAGGAATTTGGGCAGGGCTCAGCAGAGAGATTCTTCTGTTTCGTGTGGCAGCCACGAAGGTCACTCAGTGGTATTCAACTGGCAGATGGCTTCACTCACACGTCCAGTACTTTGGCAGGGGTAGTTGGAAGGGTGGACTCAACTGGGACTGTTGATGAGAGTGCCAGTGTGGCCTCCCTGACACAACTGACTCAGGAAAGCTGAACAGGGGCCCAAGGGTACCTGGCAGCTCAGGGCTCCAAGGGTGCCTGCTCCAGCCTCACTTCATATGATCCAACCTCGGAAGTCATGTGTCATCACTCCAACACACTCCATTGGCCACAACAGTCACAGCCCTTCCCAGATTCAAGAAATGGGAACGTGGATCCCATCTCCCCACGTAAGTTATGTAAAAAACTTTATGAGGCCTCATCTGCTAGTTTCAAGCGCTGCTACCTGAGAATCCTGGTTTTTCTAATCTCAGTGGCTGAAGAGTCCAGTGCTACCTACCTATTTTCCCACCTTAGAGAGCTCCTTGTGAAAGTGCCCCTACCTCCCACCCAACCATTACCCATACCTGCAGGCATGTGCCACCAGCAACTTATACTAGGCTCTTCTTCAGAAACATGATTTGACAAAACTTGTTCAAGGCCCTCAAGACACATGTTAATAAAATGAGTCTTCTTAAGTCCCTGGGTTGAAAACCTCAATGACTTACCACCACACGCAGAATAAAATCCAAACTCCTTACTGCAAACTCTAACAGTCTGTTAGCCTGCCCTTGCCTGCCTCTTTAAGCCTTCATTTCTGGTTTCTTTCCCCACTTGTCTTCTCCAGCCACACTGGCCTTCTTCTCTCCAACTCACCAAGCTATTCTCACCTTAGAGCCTTTGCATGTCCTGTTACTTCTGCCAAAAATGTCTGTTCCTTCCTCTTCACTTGGCCATTTGCTTTGAATCTTTCAGGTATATCCCAAATGTTATGAACTCAGGCCTCTCCCCACCATCCATTTTACTTTTTATTACATTACTCTGGTCTACTGACTTCATGCAGGCATCTAACATTACCATGAACTAATGTTAATCTACATGAGAGTACTTTGTCTGTATTCCTTGAACTCTGTTCTGTTCCTGGCACATGGCAGACACTCAACTGATACTGATTGAGTGAATGAATAAAAGAGTAAGTGAATGAATTCCCCTGGCTGACTTCTCAACCTCACTGGCAGGACTTCTCTCTTCGTAAGTGAATGAATTCCCCTGGCTGACTTCTCAACTTCACTGGCAGGACTTCTCTCTTTTTGGCTCAGAGTGATACATCACACAACTGGATCAGAGCCCTCCACCCACCAAAATCACTTAGAAGGAGTTATAGACAATCTATCTCATGTTTCTAGGTGTGCCTGGGCTCAGACATGTGGGAGACTGGGTAATGCCTTTCCATATGTACCCCAGGAACAGAATGCAAATGCAGGCCCAGGAAAAGTCTGGATGTCGAATAGTGCTCCAAGGAAATTCTGCACCTTAAGCCAACAGCATACCTGGTCTTCACTGAGAATCCATGCACCAAATTTGTAAATGAAATCTTCATTTGCCAAGAAGGTCAGTTAAGACTGCTTAACCTTAACAAGAGACAGTACAGCCAGATAGCCAGTGTTCACACCCTGCACTTCACACTTACTCCAACTGGGACACTTATCTAACCCTTGTGTTTCTCAATTTCCTCAGCTACCAAATGGTGTTGGCGGCAACAACAACCACACCAGTACCTAACTCATGAGATTGTTACGAGAATTAAAATATATGTAAAGGACTTAGAACACCACATGGCACCTAGTAAGCAATCAGTAAGTATCAATTGATTATTCACCTAATTTTCAAAGCCTTTTACAGGCCAATCCCTATGTACCCTGATTTTTAAAAACCTTCTCTCCTTTACTCAGTTTACCTGACCCTCTTCCAAAGCCAGACTCATCTTCTCACTCTGAGAATCCAGTGTGGGTTTCAACATCCATGCATTTGCCCATGCTGCGAATCTGCCTCTGTATAGTTAGCCTGATTCCTGTGGCCACAGCACATAGCCAAATCCCAGCTTTCCTCCCTGAATCAGCTCAAACCCCAACTTCTTCAAGCTATAAAAAGTTATTTTCTTCCTCCAAAGCCCTCTATATAATAGCATAAGATATATAATTCATTGATCAATTAATCCTATGATTTCTAGTTATTTAAATCCTTTATTTGTCAGTTCATTTCTCATGTATAGAGAGGTCCCACCTCCTCAGCTAGACAGAGTCTCCTGGAGAACATCACTGCTGGACATGCTAGGGAACAGGAACTTGAAATATTAACCTTGAATTGCCATGATCGCTACCTGGAATTTGTCCAGTACATTTTAGACACAACTGGACAAATAACCTTAATAAAGTTTAAGGTGTATTAAGGCACTCAAGTCGAATCAGAAGAGAGTGTTTTAAATAGTAGCTTTCCTGTTGACAGCACCACAGATCTCATCAGTCTCTCTTTAAACAGCCAGCCTACCAGGATTCATCCTCAGAGGAGACAGGGAAAGAATGGATCATATCCACAGTCAATATCTTGACTCTAGGACTTGTACTTACCTGATTTTAAAAATTACTTTTACTTTTAATTTTTATTAATTAATTTAAAATTAAAAGGATTCATGATTGTGTGAAGCAGAGTCCACACCACCCAACAGTCTAACTCTATAGAGAGAAATAATGACAAGTCCCAAGCAGGGAGTTCAACAGCTGAACTGCCAGCCAACAGCTCAAGAAAGAAGTGTCAACTGCGGGACTGAATGACAGACCACAGCCATGCCCAACTGCCCTGCTGAGAAAGAATCAGGAGAGCTTGCAGATAAAGAGGATTAATCAGTAACAGAAGTGTCTTGAAGCTAAATGTGGCTGGTAGAACTGGGACAACTGCCTTCATGTATAACCTCTTTTGCTTGAGTCTTTTTTTTAGATACGTTTTTTAGAATTTAGAACTGCAGCTAAACTCAGCACCATCTTCTTTTGAGCAGTCACTTGCCCAGTTTCTTAGTCTGTTTTGTGTTGCTATAACAGAGAATCCCCGAGACTGGGTAATTTATGAAGAAAAGAAGTTTATTTGGTTCATGATTCCAGTGGCTGGAAAGTTCAAGATTGGTCAGCTGCACCTGGTGAGGACCTCAGGCTGCTTCCACTCATGGCAGAAAAAGGGAGGAGAGCAAGTGTGTGCAAAGAGATCACATGGTAAGAGAGGCAGCAAGAAAGGGAAGCCAGGGAAGCTGAACTTTTTTTAACCTAATCCATTCACAAGGGCAGGAACTCACTCACTCCTGAGGGAGAGCATTAATGTATTCATGAGGAATCCACTCTCATGACCCAAACACCTCCCATTAACCCCCACCTCCCAACACGGCCACAATGAGATCAAATTTCAATGTGAATTTTGGTGGAGAAAAACCAAACCGCAGCACTCAGCATCACAGCAACTTATCCCTAAGACACTCCTGGAAGGTCCCTGGTGGTTTCCTTTTAAGTCTTACTTTTCTCAGAGTTGGTCTATGGTCTGTATCCTACTCTGTGGACCATAGATATGCTGAGAATCCTGTGGTGTAAACACCTTGCAGACTAGCATTCATCCAAACCTTTTTGAATACCTATTGGGAATTAGGACAGTCTTCTGTTCTCATATTTATTTCCTGGGGTGTTGGGAACAGGCCCCCAAGTCTGGCCATAAACTGGCTCCAAAACTAGCCATAAACAAAATCTCTGCAGCGCTGTGACATGTTCGTGATGGCCATGACGCCCACACTGAAGGTTGTGGGTTTACCGGAATGACAGCAAGGGACACCGGGTCCGCCCAGGGCGGAAAACTGCTTAAAGGTGTTCCTAAGCCACAAACAGTAGCATGAGTGATCTGTGCCTTAAGGACATGCTCCTGCTGCAGATAACTAGCCAGAGCCCATCTCTTTGTTTTGATCCCTTTGCTTCCCATAAGGAATACTTTTAGTTAATCTGTAATCTATAGAAACAATGCATGTCACTGGCTTGCTGTCAATAAATATGTGGGTAAATCTGTTTGGGGCTCTCAGGTCTGCAGGCTGTGAGTCCCCTGATTTCCCACTCCACCGCTATATTTCTGTGTGTCTTTAATTCTTCCAGTGCTGCTGGGTTAGGATCTCCCTGACCGAACTGGTCTCGGCACTGGGGCACATTTCCACCTGGAAAGGCCAAATAGCCTAGACTTCTACCTTTGCCAGACTGCAAGGGGATGACAAACCCTTATGTCAGAGTGGTGTCAGAGCAGGCAGAGTGGGGAGCCAGGACCTTAAATCCACCAGGCAGTGACCAGCCTCTCTCACATACACATACACAAAGCCCCAAAGTGTCAGTGGAGACCATGTAGGGAGCCCAGACTCCCAACCCCACCCAGCAGTAATGAGGCATCTCTCCCCTCTCCACTGGAGTGGCATCAGAAGAGGCCAAGTGAAGTGTCTGGATTTTTACTTCACCAGTAAAAGGGCCATATCCCCCCACAGTGTCAGAGGAGGCCATGTGGGAGCAGTAACATGACAACCCTCCCTATCCCAGCCAGGATGGTTTCAGGGGACTCCTAGTGGGAAGCTGGAACTTTTGAAATTTAAATATGACTTAAATGCAAGACACTCAGTGGCCCTGGCTGGTGTGTACAGGGGCCTGATGATGGAAGGGGAAGTGGTATTCTGATTAGGCCAGCAGGACCAGTATCTCAATATGAGCCTGTCCCACTATCTTGCAAGACCTCATTCATGTGACTAGAACAGCCCTAAACTGTAGCCACAACTGCAAACATAATGCCAACCGTAATCTGAATTTTCGGAACTGTCCACTTTGGGGAGGCAATTGTCCGAGGCTCACTTTCCTATGTCTCCAGCTGAGTCCTCTCTTTTACCAAATCCAAAATCAGTGCCCACCAATGCCTATGGAGTTGGGATTTTATTCTAAGCACAATGGGAAACCACTGGAGTGGTTTAAGTGGGGTCGTTAAATTTGATTTCTGTGTTTTACACTTATCTCTCTTAGAGTTCTGAGGGTCACAGATCTTCAGAAAGGGCAAGAGTGACCACAAGGAGCTCAGCAAAGGCCGTGGTCAGGTGGTAGACAAGGGTGGCTTGGACAAGGGTGATAGCAGTAGAAACCATGAAAAATGACCAAATTTAAGACACATTTTTAGGGTAGAGTCAGAAGGACTTGCTGTTGGATTGGACATGGAGTGTGAGAGAAGATGAGGAACTGGTGTTTCCAGTCAAAATACTGAATGGGGAAATCACTAACTGGTCTGGGAAAGGCCAAGGTAGGAGTGGGTTTAGAGATGAGGAAGGAATTGTGTTTTAGACACCGTAAGTCTGAGATGCCTATTAGACATCCATACTTCACAGAGAAAGTAAACAACATCATCAGCTGGGCACTCCCTCATCTTCCACCATCTAATCTTGACTCCAGAAGCATCTCTGTGCACCTCCCTGTCTCTTCCTACTGCCGTGGAGGAAGTCCCAGGTATCCACTTCCATCCTCTACCTTACTTCCTCTCACCTCCACAAGGCTTTGCCTCTAGAAACGTTCTCCTCTCTGTTTTTGTTTTTGTTTTTGTTTTCAGACAGAGTCTCACTCTGTCACTCAGGCTGGAGTGCAGCGGCACGATCTCGGCTCACTGCAACCTCTGCCTCCCAGGTTCAAGTGATTCTCCTGCCTCAGCCTCCTGAGTAGCTGGGATTACAGGCACCTGCCACCACACCCGACTAATTTTTGTATTTTTTGTAGAGACAGTGTTTCACCATGTTCGTCAGGCTAGTCTTGAACTCTTGACCTCATGATCCGCCCGCCTCGGCCTCCCAAAGTGCTGGGATTACAGGCGTGAGGCAGCGTGCCTGGCTATCCTCTCTGCTTTTGGAACATGATACTCTCCTGGTTTTACTGTAACCCCAGCCATCCTTCTGGAACCATTTTGTTGGCTTCTCCTTCCTCTACCAGACCTCTAAGCCTTGGGGAGCTTGAGGACTCATCCATGCTCCAACCTAGTGATATCATCCAGTTTCATGATTCTACATTCCGCTTACACCCTGATGCCTCTTAAATTTTTTTATCTATCACCACTTCTCTCCTGAACTCCAGACTTATCTAGCCTGCTGCCTATTTGACATCTCTCCTCAGATGACTTGGGAAAGAAGAAGAGAATGGAAGAGTTTGAGGCAAGAAGAAATGTGTGAAATAGTCCGATGACTGTAACAAGAGCAAACATCGTGGGATTGCTAGGCGTGGTGCCATTTGATATTTAAAGTGAAGCCAGTCATTTCTGTTTCGCAATTTTCAATTTTCTCCAGCTGCTCAAGAATAGGAACAAAAAAGGCAGACAACTGGGTCCAATCAAGCTTGGGGTCTCCAAGTAGAGTACTTCTGTCTTGATTACCACACGGCAAACCTCCTCAAAACTTGGTGGCTCTAAAGAACAGCAATTTGATTCTATCTCAAAAGTCAAGAATTTAGGCAGGTCTCAGCTGGATGCTTCTTATGCTCCTTGTAGCACTGGCAGAGGTCACTCAATGAGATTCAGCTGGCAGACAGGCTGGTCTGGAGCATCCAAGACAGCTTTCCTCACACGTCTGGCACCCTGAGATGGCAGGAAGGCTGGGACTGCAAGGACCACTGGGACTGTTGACTCAAGAGCCTATACAAGGCCGGGCGTGGTGGCTCAAGCCTGTAATCCCAGCACTTTGGGAGGCCGAGACGGGCGGATCAGGAGGTCAGGAGATCGAGACCATCCTGGCTAACATGGTGAAACCTCGTCTCTACTAAAAAATACAAAAAACTAGCCGGGCGTGGTGGCGGCGCCTGTAGTCTCAGCTACTCGGGAGGCTGAGGCAGGAGAATGGCATAAACCTGGGAGGCAGAGCTTGCAGTGAGCTGAGATCTGCTCACTGCACTCCAGTCTGGGCGGCAGAGCAAGACTCCGTCTCAAAAACAAAAAAGAACCTATACAGTCTTTCCAGCATGGAAGTTTCAGGGCTATTGGATTCCTTACTTGATTGGCTGATTTCCCCAGAGTAAGGATCCCAGAGGGACCAGAGGACAGTTGAGGGGCCATTTCCAAGCTAGAGCTGTTACTTCTACTGCATGATTTTATTTTATTTTACTTTATTTTATTTTATTTTTACTTTTGTAGAGACAAGATCTTGTTATGTTGCCCAGGCTGGTCTCGAACTCCTGGCTTCAAGCAATCCTCCCATCTTTCCCTCCCAAAGTGCTGGGATTATAGGTGTGAGCCACTATGCCCAGCCCACTGCATTCTTTTAAATATAATGAAGTCATATGGCCAGTCCAGATTCAAGGGCAAGGAATCAGACTCCAATTCTCAATGGGAAATAGCGAGGTCGCGCTATGGAGGAGTGGGTGGAAGGATACCCTTTGGAAAACACAGCCTGCACATGCAAGACAGAGGACAGCCAGGAAGGGGCACAGAGGTTTTTTTGAAGAGAATGATTATACACATGACCACGACATCTAAGTGGGGAATGAGTTAGGGGAAGCCTTTGACAGGCAAAGTGTAGGGTTTAGTGGGTTACAGCCTTTGATGAGATTGAGGGATCTTAGCAGCCAGGAGACTAGAGCAACAGGGAGTGCTTGTCAGAGAATGGAATGCTTGAAAATGAGATTTGGATAAAATGGCTTCTGTGAATGACAAGACTCAGCGTGTGACCATGGAAGTGGATGGTTGCAGTGGAGGGGAAAAAGGGTCTTTAGCAATACGGTGTCAAGGACAAATAGCCAAGGAGGTGGATGGGTGTCTACTTGGATACTGAACTCCCTGTGACTGAGGACATGAATGGGGGTGAAGAGGGAGGTCAGGCACTGAAGTCTGTAACCAAGAGGAACCAAGAAGCCAGGCCCAGGAGTCACCATGAGGTTAGCTGGTGCATGGCTAGATGGCTTGATTTTTGGCCAGGAGAGGGATAGAGACCATTTAAAAACGGAAATCAGGGGTAAGAAGGCCGCTCAGCTCCACTGCCAGCCACGAGGGCCTCCACTCCAGCCAGCAGGGAGCTCAGTGCTGAGGGGGAGGCCAGGTTCCTCAAATGCCAGACTCAACAAGGATGCAAGGAATGGATTGAGGGTTTGGGGAAATCGGTTTATCCCAGACTGCAAGCCTTGCAGAGACTGGGGGAGGGCTGGGAAAAGAAGTCAGAGAGCTGGGCGCAGCGGCTCATGCCTGTAATCCCAGCACTTTGGGAGGCTGAGGCATAAGGATTGCCTGAGTCTAGGAGTTCAAGACCAGCCTGGTCAACATGGTAAAACCCCATCTCTACTAAAATACAAAAATTAGCCTGGTGTAGTGGCAGGCGCCTGTAGTCCCAGCTGCTCAGGAGGCTGAGGTGGGAGAATTACCTGAGGTTGAGGTTATAGTGAACGAAGATCGTACCACTGCCCTGCCACAGCCTGGGCAACAGAGTAAGAGTCTGTCGCAACTTAAAGAAAAAAGTGGGGCAGGGGGACACAAAGGAGCCACAAGGGGCTGGGTAAGGCCAGGAAGCCTGAGGGTGACTGCAGAGGCTGCCACACAAGAGCTAGACAGAAACGGGAGGCAGCCAGAATTTGCCCTGACAAATTCTGGAGCTGGAAAGAAGAGAAAATCAAACCTGCAGGCAGGAATACCTTCCTCCGAGGAAGTCTGCTTTCTCCCAAGGCCACACGGGAAGCACTGTGGTGACCTCCAGCCTCTCTCCAGAATGCAGGCAGAGCTCCTAAGGGGAACCTACTCCCTAGCCCAGTTTTCTCTCCTCCCAGAAAATCTGTCTCTCCCTTCAGATGAGGAAGCCCAGGGCTTTGAGCTCCTCTGTCTTCCTCCTGCTGAGAGGTTCTGCTCAGGACACTAGTGGGCTCGGGGCTTGCCTGTGGCTTCAGAGGGAGCCAAGGTGAACGTGGCTACTTTTATCCAGCTGTGGCCAGCTTGCCCCAAAAACAGCCAAAAGCAAACATCACACCACAGGAGGCCTGATTTCATTCCCAAGATGCTCCTCTCTTATCTGTATGAGAGATCATGTCCCTTCTACTACTGGGATGTTGGTCATATTTCCTAGGAAATAATAAGCTTGGCATCATTTTGCTAAGGAGACATCCATGGCCTCCCTGCCCTGGGTTACATCACAAAGTGTCTGTTTGGACGAACGGAGGCAAGATGGTGCACTTCCGGGTTCTTCATCACCAACTTTTCCCACGCACGCGAAAATGCAGCCAGTGCCGGGGACGGTGCAGACCAACCAGGCATGCGCCAGGTGACGTCAATCCGAAGAGACTAAGATTTACCTGGTCGCACCTGCGGAACGCCCCCCC
>NW_016805186.1:1285473-1328531 GCF_001698545.2 Rhinopithecus bieti | reverse complement strand
CCCCCCCCCCCCCACCCATGCCCCGCCTATTGCCCTCCCACTCCTAGAAAAGCCGATCCGGGCGGACGCCACACGCGGACTTCCCAGCCCCACTCCTGTCGGGATGTCCGGACTGTATCAGGAACCCCGCCCGAGGGCCCCACTGGGGGACTCTGTCCGCCTCCTTTGCCGGAGGCCGGAGGCCGACAGACCTCTCCCTACCCACCTTCTTCCCCTGAAGCTCGCTGACCAAAAATAAATTTGCAGTTTTGCTCCTACCCTTGCCTGCTGGCTGGTTCTTTTGTGCCTGCTCTGCTGGTCTTAGAAAAAACAAATCAGTGTCCTCATCAGAACAGTCCTCATTCATTCATTCATCCAACAATCCTTAATGAGCACCTACTACATGCCAGGCCTTGTCCTAAGTGCTGGGGAGATGCAGTGAACAACATGGAGAAAAAAAAACACAAAAACAGACAAAAAGTCGCCACCCTGGTGGAGCTTATGCTCTAATGAGGGAAGGTGGAAAGTACTTTTAAAATAATAACAAAGCAAAGTAAGGAGGATAACAGCATGTTAGCAGGTGACAAATGCTAAGGAGAAAACAGGGCAGGGGTAGGAGAGTGGGAGTGGGTGCGTGTGCCTGGGAAGGCAAAGCCTGGAAGAACATGCTCCAGCGTGACCAATCCACTCCTGTAGAGGACCTCAGACCCTTTCCTGGTTGCTCCCTGAGGGAAGGATGAAGTTCCCATCCATGCCAGCCCCTCTCACCCTCCGGACAGGAGCCGGCTGGGGCAGCAAATGCAGCTGCCCTGTTTTCTCATGAAGGAGGCACCATCTCTGGCTGCTCACCCTGCCCAAGGGTCCTGCTTCTCCCACCACCCTGCCTTCTAACAGCCACCCCCTGAGCCACCTGTGCACATTGCTCATGAGTTCTGGGTTCAGGTCGGAGGGATGGAGGAAAGCCTTCCCCACTAAGCCTTCCTGCCGTGGCCTCCTTCTGATGGCTGGGCCTTCCTGCAAAGCTTCCTTCTGTCACTCACACGCATTTCCTCAAGTTTACTTGGTGCGCCTCATCTTCCCGTCTTCTCACTCGCAGGACAATTTCACCTCCCTCTGTCTCTCTGTCCCTAACAGGCAGCTGCACGCTGTTGGGTAGAGGGGCAAGCCGATAAGGCATCCTGATGTCACCTATGTGCTAGCTCTCTTTAACATGCTGGGCAAGTCCTTTTCACCTCCTTCTGTTCCACTCAGCTGGGAGGCTGGATGGCTGAGCAACACTCCCTACAGACCAGAAATAACATCATCTCCAGGCAGAACCCTCCTGGACTAATATATTTTACCAAAAAGAGAGATCTTCAATTGCCAATAAAAACATCTCGTGTCAATCATTGATGTGAAGGAGTTGCCTCGTGAAAAGCTGAACTCATTCTTTAGGGAGAAGAAAAATCACCAGAGAGAAACGAGAGCATGTCAGAGGCAGCAAGAAGAGCTCTTAGGAAGCCAAGTTGAGACAGAGAGTGCATGAGAGAAGAAGAGGCAATGTCATCATGGGCAGAAAAAAAAGGGAAGACAGGAGATGCCAAGTAAACATGAAACAGAAGTTAACACAGGAGCTGAAGAGAAAAGCTAAAAGAAAATTGAGGAATAAATGTGTAACTATCCTTCCCTTCAGCAACTGGGATACGTGACGTGCAGAGCAAACCAGGCTCAGGCCAGCGGCTCCCAGCCGAGGCATTCACAGAAGAGGACTTCCTGGTTGGGCTCATCTTTTCAGTAGTTCAATATCAATCCCAAAGGAATCTGTTTAGGTAAATGATGAAAACTGCAGAAAAGTGAATATAGCACGTTACCATTTGTGTTCTTCCCTACGTAGACACGGACATTCATGCACACACGCACATGTGTCTGTGTGGACGCAGGTCATATCTGGTTGGAGAGCAAGGTGACTGACGGAGGCTGGTTGGAGACAGGAGTGGGAGGGTAACTGACTGATTACTGTATACTCTTTTAAATATTGTCCACGGGTCAGGCGCGGTGGCTCACGCCTGTAATCCCAGCACTTTGGGAGGCCAAGGCAGGCGGATCACCTGACATCAGGAGTTTGAGACTAGCCTGGCCAACATGGTGAAACCTCATCTCTACTAAAAATACAAAAATTAGCAGGGTGTGGTGGCGCGTACCTGTAATCCTAGGTCCTCGGGAGGCTGAGACAGGAGGATCACTTGAGCCTGGAAGCGGAGGTTGCAGTGAGCCAAGATCACGCCACTGCACTCCAGCCTGGGTGACACAGTGAGACTCCGTCTCAAATAAATAAATCAATAAATATCGTATATGTCTTTATAATGTTGTACATATCACCTGTTAAAAAATAGGGATCGAAGAAGAGAAATAGACAAAAGATTTTAAGCTACTGAAAACGCCCAAAGGTATTCTCTGAGCTACATAAAAGGCTAAACAATAGGGAAGGGGGAAATCCACAAAGTAAATTTTATCTAAAACCCTACATCCCCCATATTACCTCCAAATCTCAGCAGAATGAGGCACGAGATGAGAAAGTGCGATACCACAAATGGATCAATTCCAGCTGCCTTCCCTTTGATCCTCCTGGGGACAAATCCTGACTTGAGGAGATATTATATAGAATAAAATGATCTGCTCAAATGTGAATTTACCCAGGGTTTGTGCATGTGTGTCATAGGGAGTAATAAATCACTAACTCCCTACAAACGTATCTGCAGGACTCCGTCCCACTGTGACTATTTTTTTCCAACATACCTAATTGTGGCTTCTTCAGGTCTCAAGCATTATAAAAGTCAAAATGCCCTAAATCCTGCATTTCTATAACCATTTGCATGGCCTGTGGTCCAGATGGCAGTGATGTGACTCCTTGCTTCTCTGAATCCATCCCCACATCTCTGTTTCTTGCTAAAAGCTTCAGGCCTATTTCTCAAAATTAGCACTTCCTTTTCCTTCCCTCCAAGCATGGCTTTGCCTGCTCCCCAGTGAATGAAGAATTGTGCAGCAGTGAAATCTCTCCTCAGTAGATCAATTCAAGCTATAGGAGAAAGTAAATGAGACTTTTGCCTCTATGCTCACCCGAGTGGCTTTTTATTCATCCAGCACAGTAAACAAAACAGCAGCACAAAAGGCAGGCAATGCGCAGAGCTGAGAAGACAGGCCATCCCCAGGAGAAAACCTCTAACTGCAGGAAACAGGCTTTACAGCAGCACAAAAGGCAGGCAATGCGCAGAGCTGAGAAGACAGGCCATCCCCAGGAGAAAATCTCTAACTGCAGGAAACAGGCTTTACAGTTCGAGCTTCTCACAGGGTGTGAGAAAGCCCACGGAACTCTTGTCCTGGCTCTAGGTTTCTTCCCCACCATTACTATTTTGGTAAGGAGCAATTCATACCACTTTCTGGAAGGCTTTTTGCTTGGCTGCAGCGTGGGAGAGATGGCCCCAGGACGTTCCCGCCAGGATGTGCCCCTGGGAGCTCAGCTCCCAGAGCTGCCCTGCGCTCCCTCCGTGGGGTGCCTCAAACAACACAATATGTTATTCCTGGGAAACTTGCAGCTCTTTCTCTGGAGGAACTTGGTTACTTTCGGTCCTTGAAGATTCTTTTTCTTCAAGCACATGTGCAAGACACCGGAGTTGCTTCACTTAGGCAACGGTAATTTACACTAAACCCTAAGCGAGGAAAGCTGTGCGGCCAGCAGGAGCCACAGATGTGAAATGGAGCCATGGTATCATCTAATTTAGGAATGCCAGCCCCCAGGGAAGAGTCCTCTAAGGGAGCAGAGTTGTGCAGAAAAGAAAGGCGGTTGTTACAATGGTTTTCTTCCTGCCTCAGACACCGGTTCTCAGATGAGAGCATCAGCAATTAGAGGCGGACCGATTCCTGCCACCTACCTGCCACCTACCCACTTGTTGGTTGGCTGTGTGCAGGCCACCTCCCTAGTTCAGGCCCTTTTCAAAGGCTTCTTGCATCACCTTTGTAGCTGGTCCACTTGCCTTAGCATTTCTGCATGCTGACATGGCCAGCTAATGTAGACGACAGCTTCAGCTAGTGCACACCTGACATACAGGCTTCCCACAAAGCCCTGCTGGCCAAAACCTTGCCTGGCACTCAGCCTCCAACTGCCTCTTCTGGAGTCATGGCTACATCTCCTTCAAGCTACAGACTTTCAAGCTAAACGACCAGAAAGAGTCAGTCAGTGATGACCTGAGCAAGCGTGCTCCAGGCAGTGCAGAAGGCCTGTGCAAAGATGCTGAGCCCAGAGGAGTTTTTAACAAGATCAAGCAACTTGCAGAGGCCAGCATTGCTGCAGGGTCATAAAGAAAGGATCACAGCTGGGCGCGGTGGCTCAAGCCTGTAATCCCAGCACTTTGGGAGGCCGAGACGGGCGGATCACGAGGTCAGGAGATCGAGACCATCCTGGCTAACACGGTGAAACCCCGTCTCTACTAAAAAATACAAAAAACTAGCCGGGCGAGGTGGCGGGCGCCTGTAGTCCCAGCTACTCGGGAGGCTGAGGCAGGAGAATGGCGTGAACCTGGGAGGCGGAGCTTGCAGTGAGCTGAGATCCGGCCACTGCACTCCAGCCTGGGGACAGAGCGAAACTCCGTCCCAAAAAAAAAAAAAAAAAGAAAGGATCACAGCAGCTTAACACGGGACAGGAATGAGTATCAGGACCAGCCCATGCTGGAGAGAGAAGAATGCGGCTCTCTAGAGGGTGTCAGGCCAGACCCTGCCATGGCCTAGTTTCTGTTGGGAGACCCCATTGAGACCCCAGAAGAATGAATGGGGGCGAAGAGGACAAGAGCGAAAGTGAGAGCTCATCTAACAGTCCAGGCATGAAATGATGGAGGCTTGCAGAGGACCAGTGACCATGAAAGCAAAGAGAAATAAACAGACTCAAGATATGCAACAAGCCCGGTGCAGTGGCCCATGCCTGTAATCCCAGCACTTTGGGAGGCCGAGGTGGGTGGATCCCCTGAGGTCAGGAGTTTGAGACCAGCCTGGCCAACATGGTGAAACCCCATCTCTAGTAAAAATACAAAAATTAACTGGGCATGGTGGCGGCTGCCTATAATCCCAGCTACTCAGGAGGCTGAGGCAGCAGAATAGCTTGAACCCGGGAGGCGGAGGTGCAGTGAGCCAAGATCATGCCATTGCACTCCAGCCTGGGTGAAAAGAGCAAGACTCCATTTGAAAAGAAAAAAAAAAAGATACACAACAAAGGTAGATTATAAAAACTACTGGTGGATCAGATGGGAGAGGAGTAGAGTGGACTGAGGAGAAAGAGAAGGGAGAAATCTACCAGTTGTCTAACTTGAACAACTGGGAGGGTGCTATGGTTTGAACGTACCCTCTAAAACCCATGTGGAAACTTAATCCCTAACACAGCAGTAGTGAGAGGTAGGGCCTTTAAGAGGCTCTGCCCTCATGAATGGATTAGTTCATTCATGGATTAATGGATTAATGGGTTATGATGGCAGTGGGACTGGTGGCTTTATAAGAAGAGGAAGAGAGGCCTGAACTGGCGCACTCAGCCCCTGTACCCTGCGCCACTGGGACTCTGCAGAGTTCCCATCAGCAAGAAGGCCCTCACCGGATGCAACCCCTCAACCTTGGACCTCTCAGCCTCCATCACTGTGAAAAATAAATCCCTTTCTTTATAAATTACCCAGTTTCAAGTATTCTGTTACAAGACTAGAAAACTGATTAAGACTGAGAGGGTGGCAACTTTGAGATTCTGAACTGTTGGAGACGCAAATGTCAGAGTCAAACATCTTGAGCTTGGTTTGGATGTGAAAGTTTCAGATGGTACTGAGATACCCAGATGGAGATGTGAGAAGGCAGCTGGCTGTAGGAGGGTGGAGCTGGAGATCTGGAGAAAGACCTGGGCTAGAAATAGAAACCTGGACGCACTGGTGTGTGGATGGTCTTGCAAACCACGGCAATGGCAAGGGCAGTTGGTGGCTCAGACACTCAGACCTTAGCAGATGTCCTGCCTGCAGCAAGTTCACTGCTTAACTGCCCCACGAGGCTACATCTCCATGCCACATGGACTCAGAAACATCTCCTATCTCCTGCCAGTCATTGAGATTTCACAAGTTATCTGTTCCAACTTGATCTAAGGGATGTGAAAAGAGACTGGTTTGGAAAGCCAAAGGATAGGAAAAGCCTAGGGACAATGGGAAGAAGCTGATCTTGCAAGCACAAAATGGTTCCCAGTTGCTGCAGCGGTTTCCAAACCCCTCTGCCCACACAGGAGCCATCTGCCTGCTGGTGGCCGCTCAGCCGAGGCCAGCAGCTCCAGTCAGGGGGAAAGCGAGCGTCTATCTAACAGCATCTGATATCAGCACCCCAACTTCCTGCCCCTCCTGCGAAAATTCTCCACACCCCAACCCCAGCCTCAGAAAGCCTCTGTATTACCATCACGAGCCCTGCGAGGAGGGGGCCTGGCCAAGGATGTGCTGAAAGCCACAGAGTGAGATTGATGTGGGGAGCGGCCGCCCCGGGCATGTGTTCGCCATCTGTCAGGCGGAGGGATCCCTGCCAGCCCTACATGGTTATTCAGTATTAAAAGAATATTCTTTAGTTTGACTGACACCCTACCCTGGGCAGCCTCAGCCAAGACGGTTGGGCTCTGGGATCCAGATGGGATGGAGGGGCCTCTGCTCTCCTGAGGGACATGCCTCCGGAGGGCTGGGCCACCCAGGGTACTAGAGGGGAGGGGGCTCTCCAGGGCCCGGGAGCAGAGTGTGGCTTGGCCAGGGCTGGGCAGGCCTGGGCCTGAGCTGGGGCTTTTATGTGGGGCTCAGTTTCAAAGGCAAGGGCGGGACTGAAAGAAAATGTTCTTCACACATTATCCGTGCTTCATAGGGTCCTTAGGAGAACAGGAATACCAGGCTTGAGGGGTGCCTCCTGCAATGGAATACCCAACGTTAGGCTTTTTCCTGGAAATTTGTATATACAGATAAACCTTGCTTATTAATTTCAGGTCAGACACCAAGAATAGACAGAGGGCCCCTTTTCAATGCTAGCCCTGTTGCCTTCACCAAATATCCAGGTTTCCCTTCTGGAAGCCACCCTCCTCCAGGAGGGATCTTGTGGATGTGGCCCCTTCCCACTGAACTGAGGCAGAGCCAAGTGACTCCCTCAGGCAATGGAACACAGGCTAAAGTGGCATGTGCCACCTCTGGGTGGAAGCACTCGAAGACAGCATGTAGTTGACCTTGTTTCTCTTCCTCTGTCATACCAGCAAGTGGCAGAAAGAGGACACTCCTTAAACCTGGGTCCCAGGGCACAGCTAACACGGAGCAGAGTGGCAGCCAACCTGTAACGAACCCATGATGTGACTGAGACATGAGCCTTTCTAAACTGCTGGGATCAGGGGTCTGATTGTTTTTGCAGCAAAACCCAGCTTATCCTGACTGATATACTCATATGCTTGCCAGCTCACATCGCCTGCTGTCTTTATACACACTGCGTGGTTTCAGAAGTTTCAACTGGCAGTTGGAAAAATACCTTTGCAACGAGAACATTTAAAGGAAAAACTAAGGGCAGATAGTTAATTAAAATGTACTGCCACGTTAAGTTTTCACAGCTAAGAACAGTACCAGGCCTGGGATTCCAGGAAGGTTTCTTAAGAGGCATTGTGTTTGTGGCAGAAATGAAAGCTGGGTACCCAGACCAAAAACCTCCACAACCAGTGATGCCAAGGTGGGGGGTCTAAGAGCTGGAGATTCTGAGCAAGGTGCAGGGGGCGTGCAGAACGTGTTTGCAGGTCATTAAAATGGCTCTCTTCTCTGCACACATGTGAGTTCTTTTCTTTTCTTTCTTTCTCTCTCTCTCTTTTTTTTTTTTTTTTTTTAGTGGATGCATGCTTTCACGCAGTCACCCAGGCTGGGGTACAGTGGCATAATCATAGCTCACTGCAGCCTGCCTCCTGGGCTCAAGTGATCCTCCCTCCTCAGCCTTCTGAGTAGCTGGGACTCTAGGCAGGTGCCACCACCCCCAGCTAATTTTTAAAATTTTTGTAGAATTGAGGTTTTACTGTGTCCAGGCTGGTCTCAAACTCCAGGAGTCAAGTGATCTTCCCATCTCGGCCTCCCAAAGTGCTAGGACTATGCTTGAACCACCACACCCAGCCATGGGCTTTTTTTTGTTATTGGTCTGCATCTCCAATACTTTCCTCTTGGTGTTTGATCTAATCTCTCTGGAGATGGATTGATAAAAATCAAACTTTAACAGTAGTGCCCATTTTGGTTCATGAAGACAGAAGAATTCTGCTCCTCTGAATCCATTCCAAGCGGATCCTCAAATCCTTCCGGCGTGAGAACTCCTTGCAAGTTCCCAGAGCGCTGCTGAGAACATAGAGATTTGCCTGTGGTTGAGATGGTTCCCTTTTGGTTACCAGGACATTTCCAGTTTGGCTGCTAAAAGCTGAACATCTTTCTGGTGAGCCATTCCCCTGAGATGCCCGAGTCAACTCTCAAACCCAAATCTCACATTTTCCATTGTGTTTGTCAGCTACACAAAGAGTAGGCTTACCCCCAGCTACAAGTGGCTCTGAGAAACCTGCATCTGATTTAGCGTTCCGCTAACAACTCAGCACTCCCAACAGGTTGTGGTCATGTGAAGTAGGGTCACAGTACTGCTTACATGCATTCACATGGCTATGTGTGTCAAACCGCAAATGCTCCTTCTGCCATGAGGAGGGTCTGCCACAGCGGGTTTCAGTGCCAGCCCCGGAGGCCTGAGCTGACTCGGCCCCTCCCGAGGGCACTCTGTGGCTGGAGCAAGGAGGAGCTGGATGGATGCCAAGCGGCTCTTGAATAAGGAGATGTTTGCCTTGCTATGCCTCCCCATTCCCATCTTTTCCTCAGACATATACCCAGATGTACCCACATGCACCCACACACATCCACACACATCCACAGGCATCCGCACATACCCACATGCATCTATACACACCCTCACACTCACACACACCCTCTGCCTCCTCCATTCAGAACTGCCCATGGTCTTGCCTTTTTTCCATGAATAAGCTTCAATTTCATGGCAGCAGAAAAGAAAAAAAAAGCACTGCTATGAAAGTCTAATGCTGTCTTTGACATTAGTTAATAGCAATACAAACAGAAGCTTATTACAGAAAGTGATCGCTCTCACCAGACTTTAACACACGTTAGACTGAAGCCTAAATGAATGAAGGCATAGAGAAGGAAGTCGCATCTGAAATACCCTGGGCGTGCAGGGTAACAGCGTGCAGACAGGTTTTGAAGTCACACCCTCCAGCAAGGCTTGCTGGATCGCCTCTGCAGTCACTGCAGCTGGGCCCTCCTTTGCAGTTTTTATTGAATGGGATTTCGGGCCTTAATTCTTCCCTCTGGATCCTTGATAGTTAAAGAAGTGAGGCTTCATGAGGTTAAGGGGTTGGGGTAGCCATTGTTTCTCCCCTGTCCTCTCCATTAGGCCCTCCAATGCTTTGCTGAGGAACTAGCCATGACACACCCATGACAGGTCCCAGTTCGGGGAGTCCTTTGGAGTGAATGCCACCCATAGGCTGTGTCTTGAGGCCCTGCTAGGGAAAACCTTCCCTTAAAATCACCCAGACCTGCTGGCCTGACATTTCGTCATGGATGGGCAAGGGCCATTGTTCTGGGGCTCCTGGTTTTAGGACCCAATTCCAGGAATAGGAAAACTGCTCTGGGTCAAAGGCCAAATCAAAGGCCCCCAGACACAGCCTCGGGGGCGATAGGGTCCAATGGTTAGAGCCAAGATCCTGGAAACAGAGGGCTAGCTGTGTGATCGGGGCAGGTTACTTCACTTTTCCTTTCTCTTTTCTGTTAAATGGGCAGAGGAGGACCCACCTCTTGGGCCCAGGATGACAGAGAAACAATGGAAGTTATGCTTCCCCCGCATCGCCAGTGCCTGGCCCTGGAAAGGGTGAGGTGAGCTCTTCCTATTCTCAGGGCCGTGCCTTCAGCAGAGGGCATGAGGAAGCCAGGAAGAAAGAAGGACACCAGGCGACAGGAAAGAGGAAAAGCAGCTTTGGCCGGGCTTGTGATTCTGGCTCTCTGTTCCCTTGCTAACCCTCATTAGGGCAGATGCGAGAATCAAGCGCATGTAGGCCTGGCGCAGGAGCTCACACCCAGTACTTTGGGAGGCCAAGGTGGGAGGATCACTAGAGCCCAGAGTTCAAAACCAGCCTGGGCAACAGAGTGAGACCCTGTATCTACAAATAATAAAAATGAAAAATTAGCCTGGCATGGTCGTGTGCACCTGTAGTCCCAACTACTCAGGAGGCTGAAGTGGGAGGATGGCTTGAGCCCAGGAGATTGAGGCTGCAGTGAACCATAATCACACTGCTGCACTCCAGCCTCGGCAACAAGTGAGACCTTAACTCTAAAAAGAGAGAGAAGGAGAGCAACAGAATGTGTAGAAAGCACACGAAGTGAGAGGACGTGTAGAAGGCAGGCCTGGCATGTTGTAAGTGCCCAATTACTCTTATAGAAATTGGATATTTTGTATCAGTGAACTGGGGGACTGAGTCAGTTAACATTGGAAGTTCACGATCCGGGAGCTTCATGCACGGTCCCCATCAACCGAGACCCATGGTTTCTGCCTTCCTCTTCTTTGGGGTTACCTCCTGGAACCTCCTACCTAGAGAGTAAGCCTTGCTTCTCCTGCTCCGTTTGGAAGAGGTGACCCCCGATACCTAGAGTTGGGGCAGTCCATCTCAATGTTACATCCACCACTTTCTCGGGGGATGGGATTCTTATGCAAAGGGCTTTTGGAGGCCTTGCCCAATAGCTCAGAATTTGGGGGTAAGCATGTAATGTGGTCTTCAATTAGATATTGCCTTAGCCTGGACCAAGTGTTGGCAGGAATTGGTAGCTGGTGGCAAGGTGAGAAGAGGGCTGAGGACAGGGCAAAGGGGACGTGAAGGACTCAGGCTGCCGCACGGTTGGGAGGCATTCTCAGTCCAGCTAGGACCTCCAGGACAGTGGAGGTCTTGACTAGAATTGGCCACAGCAGATATCCTTGACTTGTTTGCAGCCTCAGGAGGAAAGTGTCCAGTATTTCATCTTCGTGTAAGGTGTCAATATTTCATCTTTGTGTAAGGTGTCAATATTTCATCATTGTGTAAGGTGCCACATGCAGATCTTTCGGAGATATCCTTTAGCAGATTATGGAAGTGTCTTTCTATTTCTAATGAGTCATAAACAGGTGCTGGATTTTATCTAATGCTTTGTTTAGGATCTACTGAGATTATCATATGACATGTTTTATTCTCCTTTATTCTATTAATATGATTATTATATTGAATTTTAAACCAACCTTATATTCCTAGGGAAAAAAAACCACTTGTTCATGATGTATTATCTTTTTTATATATTTTTGTATTTTATTTGCTGCATGCCTGCTCATGAGAGATGCAGGTCTGTGCTCTCCTTTCTTCTAATGTCCTTGTCAAGTTTTGATATCAACGTTATGCTGGCCTCATAAAACGAACTAAGAAATGTTCTTTCTTTTTCTAGTCTCTGCATCGCTTCTGTACTATTGATATTATTTCTTCCCTAAATATTCAGACTACTTCTTAACATCTGTGGTGGTTTTTAAAATAAGTCCACAAATTCTTTGATACTCTTCTCTCCAAGTGGTAGAGCTCAATTCTCTTTCTCGTGCGTGGAGGCTTGATTTAGGGACTTTCTGCTAATGAGTGGAATAATAGCAGGTCACATCCAAGATTACTTCATGCACTGCAGCTTCTGTCATGGGTTCTCACCCCCATCGGTCCCCCTGGAGAAGCCACCTGCCATGCTGGGAGCTGCCAGTGAGGACCCAAGGCCTCTCAACAACCACGTGAGTGAGCCTGAAGTGGTTTCTTCAGCCCCAAGCAAGTCTTGAGGTGACTGCAGGGTGACAGTTTGACTGCAGCCTCATGGGGCACCCTGAGCCAGAACCACCTGGCTAAGCTGCCTCTGGACTCCTAACCTTTGGAAAGCAGATGAGATTAGAACACGTGTTGCTTTTAGCTGCCATGTCTTAGGGTGATTTGTGATGCACCAACAGGTGACAGGTGCTGTGGCTCAGAAGTTAACTCTCTTAAACTCACCTCTTGCTTGTTCTTAGAATACCTTTACATTCTGCTGGAGCACATCCTACATTAACTTCCTAAAAGGAGTACAAGAGTAGTAAAAGTGTCAGTTCTTGCAAGTTTGAGATGCCTTCGTTTTATCCTCACACTTGATTCACAGTTTGGCTGGATGTAGAAATCTGGGTGGGTCATAAGTTTTCCTGAAAAGTATGAGGACATCACTTGACCGCTTTCCAGCTTCCAGGACACTATGGTGAAATGCAGTGTCATCATGATTCTCGCTTCATTGTGTGTCATTGCTTTTTCTTCTCTTCTAGAAGCTTCTGAGATATTAGTTTTAATCCCTGGGGTTATAAAGAATGAGTATTTTTTCACTAATCATGAAATTAATGGATTCAGTGCAGAGCAGCCCCATATAGTAGGGCTTTCTGTGATGAGGGAACACTCCTCATCAGCATGCCCAGTAGAGCAGCCACCTCCCACGTGCAGCTATCACGCAGTTGAAATGTGGCTAGCGCAACTGAGGAACGAAAGTTCAATCTCATCTAATCTCAATTAATTCTCATTTTAACTTAGTTACCCATGGTAGCTAGTAGCTACCATCTTGAACAGTGCAGAACTAGATATCCTGAGTACGTTGATAGAGTGTCTTTTCATTTCTTCTCCTTTCTCTGGCTTCGTTTTTGGGTTCATCACTGTTAGATACCCTTGACTGGTCCTCTTAAGTTTCTTGCATTTATGTTCTTCTTGTCCATCTCTGCCTTTTTGTTCCTCGTTTGGAACGTTCCCTTTGTTTTCTACTTCAACGTGACTTTTTTTATTTTGCTTTTTTTCTTTAAGTTTCAAAAACTCTTCTTATTGTCGGATTGTTTATTTTTAAAGGGTCTCATACTTGATATATGGATGCATTATTTTACTTTATCTCTGAGAGGTGTTTTTTTTTTTAAGTTTTTGTGTGTTCTATGCATTTTCTCTTTCCTCTAAGTTCACTTTATTCTGTCTCTGTCATGTGAGTGTTGCTCCTTAAATGTCTGATGATCTGGGGCTATTTGCTCATATTTAAGACTTAAATGCTAAAAGCCTGAATGAAAGCTTTGGAGGGTGGGCAGAGCTTCTTAGTGGGTGAGAGTCCTTTCAGAGTCCTCAGGTGACAAGCGTCCTGATGGAGGTCCCTAAGAGGTCAGTGTCAGGAGGTCTCCTCTCTGGGTCCATTTCATTTCTTAAGGGAAGCATCCTTCAGTCCCGTGCCTGCAGGAGGTCGGGGCCCCTGGTGTGTGTCTGCCTTCCCGTGTTCTGAGAGCAAAGAAAGGTAAGAAAACTGGAGACCTCACCATTCAATATGAAAACGTTCCCCACATCCCCCCATTTTTAACCCTGCATCTGACCTCTCTTCTGCACTGTGCTGTCTCATGGCCCCTAGTCCAGAGCAGAAGAGCTGAATTTCTCACCAGATAACCCTCCAGCCTCCTTAGGGGAGAGGGTGGCAATTGCCTGGGTGAATGGGCAACTTCATCCAGACCTTTATCAACCCCTTGGTTTTTGGCTCCACTGAGCATGGCACCTGGTGCCTTTGAGACCTGACAAGTTCTAGGAGACAAGGAAGCTCCTTCTCACCTATGTCCCCTCTGCTGACATTCAGGATGGACATTTTTGGCCTCTTCTGTCCATTACTACTTCTTCAGGGTCTCTCTATCTTTCAGGGATATCCTACAATCTCTCTTCTACAGCTATGTTGGTCCTCGTGGGTTAACCTTTGTATTTCCTTTATTGTCATCCTGGTGAGCTTTTGGAGGGATAGGAAACAAACCCACATGGCCCCTCCCCATGTCTAATAAGAAGCCTGCTTTGTTTTTGAATCTGATTCGAGTTCTCCACACTGGCTTTCCTCCACCAATGAGCCCCACTTGCCTGCGCACATCTACCCCATTCACTCAGAAGGCTTCAGCTGCAGCCAGCGCCATTCTCAATCCCAGCTGCCTTCTTCTGAAAGCTCACATTGCTTTTCTTCCCTCGGTATCCCTCCCATTTAATTCAACCTCAAATCCCACTATCTCCATGGAGTACTCAATGACTGGTTCAGCCCATAATAAACTTTTTGTTCTCCAATTCTCTTAGCACCTATAGTTTGCACATATACTCTATTTATTCATTTACTTATTCCTGGATTCATTCCTTTACTTATTAGCTGGGAACTTGTCTCCAGAGCCTTTTGCTTTGTTAGGGTACATAAAATGCAGTCATATAGAGCGTATTAGAATCATGTGGGAAAGAAAAGGAAAAGGCCAAGGTAGACGTGTAAACCGGGGCCAAAAAGGAGCCGATACAAGAGCACGCGCTGTCACATAATGAGTCTCACATGCTCAATGGGTGCACCAAAAAATCAGCTTCAGGCCGGCGCGGTGGCTCACGCTTGTAATCCCAGCACTTTGGAGGCCAAAGCGGGTGGATCACCTGAGGTCAGGAGTTTGAGACTAGCCTGGCCAACATGGCAGAACCCCATCTCTACTAAAAATACAAAAATTAGCCGGGTGTGGTGGCGCGTACCTGTAATCCTAGGTCCTCGGGAGGCTGAGACAGGAGGATCACTTGAGCCCGGAAGCAGAGGTTGCAGTGAGCCAAGATCACACCACTGCACTCCAGCCTGGGTGACAGAGCGAGACTCCATCTCAAAAAAAAAAAAAAAAAAATCAGCTTGAAGTTTTCTAGCAGTCAGTATAAAGATCATTTATCCAAAAATAAGTGTCCGACATGACAGAATCCACCTTAGGAGAGATCCGTTATCCAGCCTCTGCCAGTGCTCAACAGGATGGTTGCTGACACCTCGGGCTTTTTCACGAGAGGATCCCATGTCCTGAAAGGCACAAATCGTCAACTCCACCCTCGCAGACACTGGGGGTCTGATAGGACTGTCATGAAAGGTCGCTGAGCTTTCCCAGCTAATATGGTGGAGAAAACTGCCACACTCTTTCATCGGAGAAGATTGAATACGCTTGTCAGGAACAAGATGCTGGACCTCTGGGCTGACACAGGGTGGCATTTCGCCTGTGACCCCAGCAGTGTTTCCTGGGCAGTGCGTAAGACTTGAGTTACAGGCCCAGCTTTTCACTTTTACGTGAATCCCTGGTTTTCTCTGAATTTTGGTTTCCTTCCTTGTAAGATGAAGATATACTTACCCTGCCTACTACTCAGGACTAATATGAGAGTCAACTGAGTTAATATCCAAATGCTATATAAATCAAATTTAAAATGCTATATATCTATCTTCTTATTTTCTATGCTTTTCCCTGAAGTCTAAATTACCCTTTTGAGAAACTATGCTGTCAAACCTCATATGGTTTGAAGATGCTAAAGGAAACATGCCCATGACACACGACAGGGCCTTAAAACGTATCGGGCTAAGCTGCCTCTGGAAATAGAAAGCCATCTCCCAACATTGAATACTCTGAACTTAGAACAGAGAATCTAACACAGCAGATCTTTTTTTTTTTTCAGAGACAGGGTCACACTCTGTGGCCCAGGCTGGAGTGCAGTGACACCATCGTAGCTCACTGTAGCCTTCATCTCTTGGGCTCAACAGATCCTCCTGCCTCAGCCTTCTGAGTAGCTGAAACTACAGGCACGCACCGTCAAGCCCAGCTAATTTCGTAAATCTTCTTGTAGAGATGGGGTTTCATCATGTTGCCCAAGCTAGTCTCAAACACCAGGGCTCAAGTGAGCCTCCTGCCTCGGTTTCCCAAAGTGCTGGGATTAGAGGTGTGAACCACAGCACCTGGCCCAGTAGATCTTTAATATACGCAGACACGAAACCAGGCTAGATGGAGACTGTGTCAGGCTGCATCTCACAAAGCCCTTTTGCATTTTCTATCGCATTAAATGCCCACAACAATGCAGTGAGCTAAGTATGACTACTCTCAATTTAAAGTGACATGAATTTTGCAAAAATCAGTCAGTAAGTGGAAAGACACTTCTCAGTCCTAAATCTTGCTCAGCGTCCACACAATCTAAAGAATTTGTCTAACCACGGACTATGATGAGAGAGAGCACATACACGCCCTAAATCAGGGGTCCCCAAACCCCAGGCTGAGGACGGGTACCAGTCCACGGCCTGCTAGGAACCAGGCCACAGAGCGGGAGGTGAGCGGTGGGTGAACGAGCATCCTCACCTGAGATCAGCCTCCTGCCAGATCAGCGGCGGCATTAGATTCGCATAAGGGTGTGAACCCTCTTGGGAACTGTGCAGGTGAGGGATACAGGTTGCATAGTCCATAACAGATTCTAATGTCTGATGATCTGAAGTGACAGCTGCAGCCCCAAACCATCCGCCTCCTTCCCTCTGCCCCCGCCCACCCGTCTTCCACGAAATTGGTCCCTGGTGCCAAAAACGTTGGGGACGGCTGCTCTAGAGGACTCCTCATAGTCCAGTGGCTCTAGGAATGAGTGACAGGCACATATCAGTACAGATAAAGGAAATCCTTTTGAAGGACGGGCTGAACACGTCCTTTGAATCTGGTTTCAAACTGGACTGAAAAGAAGATGCTTCATAGGATCTCTGTTTAAAACTGTAGGGTAAAGTCCTTTGTTGAGCATCTGGTTCCTGCCCTAGGAAAAGAACATTGTCTTTCTTGAGCTTTGCCTAAAATCCCTAGAGCAGACAATCCTCTGTTCTCAAACCACCACTTCAAACATCTCAGGGTAGGGGTTAAAAACAAAAGAAAGCTCTTGTTTTTCCCACTACAACCACCACCCAAAACGCCAGCGGCTCATGGCTCACCCCAAACCGCTGGGCACTTCGGAATCCATGGTGGCCATGAAAGGCAACAAGAGATGGAGAGTTGAAGGCAAAACCACTTATGGCAAAATAGTTTGCCTCATCGCCAATGCCCGCATGACTGGCAGAGTGCATGAGCCTGGGGTGAGAGGAGACGGGCATGGAGGGCTCAGGGAGGAGTTGCTGGAACGTTCAGTACCATGGCTGTCTAGTGCTTAAACCAACCTTCCCACTGAAAACCACCAAACGCTAAGGAAGAAAAAATGTACCTGCACCAAAAACTGATCATTATCAGACCAAACCTACAAGAAGCCAGAACCCCAAAGAGATAGCTGTGATTTGAAGTTCTTTAGCCCCGTAGGCGTTTGCTGAACTCAGCACATTTGAGTTGCAGTTTTTACACTTCCCAGAAGATACTTCGGGACCACCCAAGGTGGGAAACCTAATAGAATAGTGTGACCCACAGGCTGCCCCGCACCTTCCCCAAGGCACTGCAAAGAGAAGCTGCAGTGCTAAGCAGAGCAGGGGGAGGCAAAAGCTGCACCCGCATAGCAGCCCTCTCTGTGTTTGCAGCCAAACATACGAAACGTCAAGCTGTGAATTTCGTTAAAAGCACTGCAGGTGGATAGTGGCCTCCCAGGGCAGAGGTAAGTGCAGATGCTCTCCGAAGAACACCCCCTCACTCCAAGCCTCAAAGAGGCCCCACAAATAACCTTCTAAGGCTAGGGAGTGGCCCTGTGAAAAATAAAGCAGACAAGGAAAAAGGCATCATGAGTGGGAAGCGGCAGAAACCAAGTCAAGGTACCAGGCTTTCGTTTGAAGCTTACGGAATTTATTACAGGGGAGCCCTGTGGACCATATCTGACCACACTGAGATCTAAGAACATTTTAGCCAAAAGGAGAATAGCATCAGAAGAGGAGATTGTCCCCAGTGTGCAGGCTCACACCTCCGACTGACAGATGGCCTCGTTCCCCGGAATCGAAAGTTCCTGGAAAAGCAGAGGATGCAGTGTCGTTGCTCTTCTGCTCCTCTTTCCGCGGCTGTTTTCACCCTCCCCTGCCTCATGAAAGAAGCTGACTGCACTCTGTACCTTCCCTGCTGCCACGGCCCTTCCGCTGTGCTCTGGATAACCAGCTCACCTCCACATGTGACACAAACCACTCAGCCTACTCTCCAGACAGGATCTGGAGGGTGCCCTCAAAATTAATCCATCTGCCGTCCATCCCATCCACAGGAAAGCATTTCCTGCTCATCTGGCCAGTTTGGCTAATGGTGATTAAAAACCATTTTCATCTGCTTCAAGATCTTGAGCCTCTTTTGTAAATAACCATTTTTGACATCGGTAACCATGTCGTGGCCCCAGGAGATCCAGCTCATGAGCCCTCCATTGCCTTCATTCATACAGCACTTAGGCCACCAGCACTTGAGTCAGGGTCTATGGACTATCTTCAGTGTCCCAGCTGTACCCCACAGGGAACTCTGGGTTCTCTCGGCCATATCTGCAACTCTGGCCTGAGAGCTTTCCCCCCAGAACCTCGGAGGTCACTCTCACTGTATGCCTGCAGGTGGCAGGAAGGACTGAGGAACCGACACACACCGACCACTCCCACTAGCAGGCCTGAATCAACTACTCTTAAGACTTGATGTATACATACCCCAGCTCCCTTGCCTCTTGGGTTAGATAATTCTGAGAGGCGAGTTTCCCGGAGTTCCCACGGGATGGGGCTCCTTAGCACTCACCTGCCCTCCTTCCTCTCAGGCCTCTCTAGTAGAATGGGCAGGAGGCACTGAGCTCCCTAGTGGCCTCTGTGAGCACAAGGTCAGCCCCAGGCCCTTCCTTAGTTCCCAAGGGACTGGAGCCCGGACCTTCTGAGTGGCTGCCTTAATTTTCCCTTTGTCCTCCTGGAAGGAGGCCCCAGGATGTTGAATTCTGGAGGAGCTAAAAGGCTCCACTTTAAACTTCTCCCTCCTCCCTGGGCTACACCTAAAAATTCTATTAGAATCACACCTCTGTTTCAGACAGAATCTCCACAGCACCCCCAGAGGAATGGGACAGGGGATGGGAGAGGCCGTGTGGGGCTCAGCCACAGGAACACGTCCTTCCAGCAGGGTTAGCAGATCCCAAAGAGAGCAGAGACTCCAGGGAAAGGAAGAAGAGCACTGAGTCAGCATGGAGACAGTGCTTATCTCCGGGTGGCGAGCCAGGAGGGATTCTTTGTCCTCCTTCTTGACTATACTTTTCAAATTCTCTAAAATGTTTCAGAAATAAGATAATCACAAAGTCTGCAAGTATCTCCCTGCAAGGTATAATCACTTTACAGTGGAGAATACAGCAGACATCACCTAACTAAGTGATAAAGGTGACATCTCCAGGAACGGCTCACATGGGTAACAGTTGCTCCCTGGTGGGGGCGGGAGTGGGGGGTGAACCCAGCACTGCCCCTGGGAAGAACCCAGCACTGCGCCTGGGATTCCGAACCCGTCTGATCCTGAGGGAATGTCAGACAAGGCCAAGTTGAGGGACTTCCTACAAGATAACTGGTCCATACGCTCAAAAACTGTCCAAGTCATAAAAAAATGAAGAAAAACTGAGGAACTGTTCCAGATTGGAGGAGACTAAAGAGAGGAATAACTAACTCAAGGTGTGATTCAGCAAAGGCCCATTCGTGGGCCTAGGGGAAATATGAGGGGGGTCTGTGGAGGATAACACAACTATATCAATGTTAATTTCCTGATTCCGTCAGCAGCCTGTGCTTATTTTGGGGAGAAATATAAACCGAGGCATTGATAGGGCATCGATGTGGGTGAAGGGTGCATGCGAACTCTTTGCATAATTTTTACACTTTTAGAAGCTTCAAATTATTTCAAAATAAAAGTTAGAAAAGAAAATGGCCATTAACTTTATAATCCAAAAAAAAAAATGTTTTAGGACAAAATATGTCTCTGGTCACAGCCTGTGCTGTGAATCCATGGAGTAGATTTTTGCTGTCAGCGAAGTTCCCAACAGCTGGAGAAGAACAAGAAACAAAAGCCGAGCTGCCCTCCTGAGCTCCCAGGGTCCCAGACACAAAGCTGGCCTCTCCGGCTTTACTGAAAGATAAGTGCTGATAAGGCCTGCGGGTCATCTTCGTCAGCGCGGGCCCCCCAGCTCGCTGAGAGGGGCCCGCCCTTCCAGAGCTCAGCCAGACATAAGCCAGAGCAGAGCGTGTTTCTTTTCAGCTGAAAGCTGCAGCTGGTGCATCCACCCTGGGTACGAGCAGACTCTCAGCGGGGTGCCCACCAGAGTGGGGGCCTGCAGACGCCCCTGCGCAGAGAGGCTGGGAGGCCACAGCCCAGGTCTTCCGGATGGAGACTGAACTACAGCATTCCGTTTGGATCAGTCCAGAAAAAAAAAAAAAGAAAGCAAAATCTCACTATCACTCTTAGTAAAACAAGATGAGCTACAAAAACAACTAATGCAACTACTGGCTTACGCCCAAGTCTCTCCAAGCTCCCCGTAAGAACCAAATTCCCCATAAGAACGACCACAAGGGTGACCACACTGACTAGCTGTCCCAGCGAAGTGTTGCTGGAAACACTGGTCAAGGTAGGGTTTGTGCCTGGACCCCTTGAGGCCAAGGCTGGAGGTGGGCGTCTCCGTGCCAGCTGGGCCAAAGGGCAGACCTGGCTGCATCAGGGCCAAAAAAGGCCATCATCTCCATAAATGCTGGAAGCTGCTCTCTCGCAGACTTTAACTGTGGGGGCCTGGGCCCCCCGTTTTTTAACTACTGGAAGACGTCGCCCTGAGTCCAACCTCTTCCACGCCTGGCGACGCGGCTAAGAACGCGGAGCAGGGCGGGAGGGCTCGGCGCCGGCAGGGGCGGGCCGGGTCCGGCAGCGGGCGCTGAGGCACGGAGCCACACTGCCCCCTGGCGGCCGTCTCCCCGCCCCCCGGCGCCGCCTCGCGAGGCGGAAGGTTCAATGTCACTACTGCGTTGCTGCATTTGGACTCAAGATGATTAGTGCGGGGCATCGGGTCCATCCAGGGGAGGAGAACGTTCCTAATGCGGAGTGTCACAAGCCCTGCATTTAAGGTCTGGCTCTGGAACTCTGGGCAAGTTGCTGAAATTCTCTGATCTCAGCTGCAAAAGGAGGAAAATAATTAAAGCCTGTGCTGTAAAGATCGATGTGTGTGATACAAGCTTTCCCCGCCCCCGACGCAAACACACACGCACAGAAGGCAAGATCATGAGGGATATATATATATATTTCGGAGTCTTGCTCTGTCCCCAGGCTGGAGTGCAGTGGCTCCATCTTGGCTCACTGCAACCTCTGCCTCCCGGGTTCAAGCGATTCTCCTGCCTCAGCCTCCCGAGTAGCTGGGACTACAGGCGTGCACCACCACGCCCGGCTAGTTTTTGTGTTTTTAAGAGATGGAGTTTCACCATATTGGCCAGGCTGGTCTCGATCTCTTGACCTCGTGATCCGCCCACTTCAGCCTCCCAACGTGGTGGGATAGGAGTGAGCCACGGCGCCCGGCCGACGGTTATTTTTTAACCCAAACATTGCCCCTTCTAATGTTCTCCGCTGCCGCCCAGTGCAGCTCCTGACGCTACCCCGGTTTCTGGGGTGGAAGCAGCAGAGGCCCCCCGCACTCCACCGAGCCGGAGGGCAGCCCCGCAGTGGGGCCTGAAGAGCCTCAGCGGACCCGACCCGCACTACGGCCGCGCTGCCCTGCTCCTCTGGGCGCCTCCCCAAGGGCCTCACTTGTCTGACCAGCAGTACTCTCCGCCCTGCACCTCCTGGCTTTGGTGGCTGCGTGGCTTCCGGTTTTGGTGGCTGCGTGGCTTCCGGTTTTGGTGGCTGCGTGGCTTCCGGTTTTGGTGGCTGCGTGGCTTTCGGCCTGCGGGGGCTATGCCCTCCGCACCAAGGAGCCGTTCACAGCCGCGCATTTGAAAACCCGCCGCCGGTCGCGCATCCTGGAGGAGGGGCACGGTCAACCCGCACGCCCCAAGGTCTAGGCCACCAGTAAAGACAGGGTTTCACCATGTTGGCCAGGCTGGTCTGGAACTCCTGACCTCAGGTGATCCACCCACCTCAGCCTCCCAAACTGCTGGGCTTACAGGGGTGAACCACTGTGCCTGGCCAACAACATGGGTGACCCTCAAAACAATTATGTTCAGGGCAAGAAGCCAGACTAACAAGAATGCCTACTGTGTGGTTCCATCTGATAAGCTTCTAAGAAATGCAAATGAATGTACAGTGTCAGAGCAGATCAGTCATCACCAGAGTTTGGGATGGGACAGGAAGGATATATTTCAAAGGGCACAAGGATATTGGGGAGGGTGAGGGGTAATCAATATTGTAGTCATTGTGATTGATTGTGATAGTTTCAAAACGTATCGAGTTATGCAATTTTAAAATGTATAAGCTTATTGTATGTAATATGTCAGTGTCACCTCAATAAAACCATTTTTTCTAAAAAACAACCAACTTCAGGTCTCTGGGCTTAGTACCCCTTGGAGAAAGAGGCTACACGTGGTCAGAAGTAGAGCCTGCAAATCTTTATTTTTCAACTTATCCTAATGATTCTAGGGCATGGTCCTGTTTGAAACTCAATGATTTAAGCAGACCAAAGCAGAGAAGTGGGCAGCCCAAAGTCCACAGACAGCACTGTCCTCCACACCCAGGCATCCTCAAAAATGTTTAGGGGCAATCAATTGCTCTACACCCCAACAATCAACACCAAGCAATGGAACCACGAGGGGACACTTGGGGAAAGTCAGACCCTCAAAAATCCCATTTTCCCATACCCTCAGCCACCCCAGGAAACACACCATCTAAATAAAATGGCACATCTAGCCCCTCCCCCCAGAAGACAATCCCCAAAACATTCTTAAATAGAAATGCTAAGCCATAAATTTATTTCCCCTTATGCCTTGGTCAGTGACTAACACGCCTACCACTACTCATGACACATTGGTTAGTACCCCTAATCTTCCTCATCTCCCTAATTTTGGGACCCCAGCCGAAATGGTTCAGTCTTGCTGAAAATGTTCCCATTGGCCACTAGGGGAAGTAGTGCCTGGATTATACACATCCCTGGAGCCCCCAATCCCCAGCTCCTGAAAACTGCCACGCATGCAAATTTCTCTTTGGGGAGGTAGTCAGTAAAGCATCTTCAGATTCCAGACCCATGTTGCAATGATTCTGGACTTGGTTCTAACTCAGGGCAAAATTCAAGCAGTCTTTTAACTTATCTGAGCCTCAGTTTTCTCATCTGTAAACTTAGCACAATGAGCCCTTTGGGGCTAGCCTCCTACAGCACTGACACCCTTAGTGTAGCATCTCCCTCTCCCTTGGCTATTCCTGCATCCACAGCCAGCAGCAAACGTGGACAAATGGGGTTGAGAGTAGGCAAGGAAGTCCCTGGAAGACAGCAACCAGTGAACTGGGTCATGAGTGTAAACGGCAAGCCTGTTCTTCCCTAGTTCTGCCAAGAGGGTGGAGTGTCAGCAGAAGTCTATAGCGGTTCCTCCCAATTGACCACACTGGGAAATTCTCCCAACAATGACTCTTCAAAGCCATCCTGGTAAATTCTTCCTCTTGAGTGGTTCCCAAACAGTTGTCTCATTTTCCCCAGAACTTTACTAGTTCAACGTCCATGGTTTGGATCATGATCTGGGCTCAAATTTGTGTTTGTCCCTATACATTTATATATTTTTTAAGGAAGAAGAAAAGGTCAATTATGCATTGTTTATCCAAACAGGTGTGCAGCGTCAAGAGTTTTAAAACTAGTGCTTGGATTCAGGGCTGATTTTCCTTGGTAATTGAGGGCAGTTTTGTTGCTAAAAGGCTAAGTTGTTTCAAACTTCCTTTTATTTCCCTTAATCCCAAAGCCTGTGTGAGACAGTCATTGATGAACATTGCAAACATCCTCATTCTCCTTAACAACATAATTCTCTAGGCCTAACTAAATAGAATAAACTAGAATGGAAAGAAAGGACCATTCAACATAAAAATCTAAGCCAATAGTCCATATTTTAAGTCACTATCCAACAAGCAAGGAAAAATTGGGTAAAAGAAACAAAATCTCAAGTGTCAATAGCAGTGAAATAAGCTGATTACATTAAGAATCACCTCTTAAAAAATATGCTGGCCCAGGCAGTTTAGAGACGAGTTATGTTAAATCTCCAAGGAACTGAAAATACTTCTGCTATTTAAACTGTTCTGTAGGATAGAAACAAATCTTAAAATTTCTAAGTTCATTTTACTAATCTAGCACAATCTTGATGCCATGACTGGTGGGAGGATAAATCAGTAGCTATGTTCTGGAGCAGCCAGTGAGTTACAAGGAAATTACAGTGTGATGTCATGAAGTAACATGAAGAAAGTGTTCCAAGAAGAGTCAGTGACAACTAAAATGCGAACCAAGAAGTGACCATTGGATTGGCAACATAAGGTCATTGCTGACCTTAACAAGCATATTCTCCATGGAGAGGTGAGAACAAAGGCCAATTTTCATGGGTTGAGGAGAGAATGCGAAGTGAGGAAGTAGAGACTGTGACAAAGAAAAACTCAAGAAGTTTCATGAAGAGAAACAGAGAGGGGGCAGCAGCTGCAAGATGATATGGAAACAAGGAAGGAATATTTCTTTAATAGTATATGCTAGAGCTTGTTTGGATGCTCATGCAAATGATCCAGGAGATGGAGAGAAACTGATGGTGAGGAAAGGAGAGGAGATAGTTACAGGTGATATGGGATAGAAAGCAGAGGACCACAGGCCTTGAATGAGATCCTTCATCCTTAGTAAAAAGGGGAAAACAGAGAGTGTGGGCATTTGGAGGGTGTGTAATTATGATGGGCATAAAGATTTTTCTGTATGGACATTTACTGAAACATTGCTTATAAGAGCAAAAAATAGGAAACAACCTAAATGCCCAAAAGAACATTGACTAAATATTTCAGAGTATTAAGCAGTCATTAGAAGTAATGTTATGTACCTATAACTATCATTAAACTTCATGGTAAAGGCTGAATGCTTTCCCCTAAGATTGGAAACTAGGCAAGAATTTCTGTTTTCACCATTCCTATTCAACATAGGACTAGAAGTCCTAGCCAGTGCAATAAGGCAAGAAATAAAAAGGCATGCAGATTGGAAAGGGGGGACGGGGCCTGTCCTTATTTTCAGATGACATGATTGTCTATGTAAAGTATTCCAAGAAATCTACCAAAAAAATCTCTTACAATAAATGGATTTAGCAAAGCCACAAGATACAAGGTCAGCATGGAAAAATCAATATATTTCTATAAACTACCAGTGGACAACTGGAAACTGAAATTTAAAACACAATACTGTTTATCATTGCTGGGAAAAGAAAGGAAAGAAGGACAGAAGATAGAGTTGAGTATATATCTAACAAAACATGTACAGGATCTGTATGCTAAAAACTACAAAACCTGAAAGAAATCAATTAAGATGTAAATCAATGGAGAGGCATACCACGTTCATGGATTGCTAAGACTCGGTATAGTAAAGATGTCAATATAGCAAAGGTGTCAATTCTCAAATTGATTTGCAGGTTTAATATAATTCTTATTAAAATCCCAGCAGGGTTTTTGACAAATATGGACAAACTAAATCTAAAATTTAGATGGAAAAACAAAGTAACCAAATCACTAAAACAGTTTTAAAAGAGAATAAAGTTAGAGGGATTGTATTACCTGATTTTAAGACTTACTGTTACTACAATAATTAAGCTAATGTGGTACTGACAAAGTCATAGAGACATAAATCAATGACAAAATAGAGGGTTCTGAAATAGACCCACATAAGGATGGCCAACTGACTTTTGACAAAGATGCAGTAACAACTCAATTGGAAAGGGATAGTCATTTCAACAAATGGTGTCTGAATACTTGGACATAAACTTCAACCTAAACTTCACATATTAGTCAAAAAACTAAAAATGGATCATAGATGTATGTGTAAAATATAAAACTATAAAACACTTAGAGAAGGCCAACCTCAGCAGCACATGTCTTTAATCCCAGTACTTTAGGAGGCTGAGGCAGGAGGATTGCTTGGGACCAGGAGTTTGAAACCAGCCTGGGCAATATAGCAAGACCCTGTCTCTACAAAAGAAAAAAAAATTTTATTTAGCCAGAAATGGTTGCACATGCCCGTAGTCCCAGCTACTTGGGAGGCTGAGGTAGGAGGATTGCCGGAGCCCAGGAGTTCAAGTCTGTAGTGACCTATGATCATGCCACTACACTCCAGCCTGGATGACAGAGTGAGGCCCTGTCTTTAAAAACAAACAAAACAACAACAAAAACAAAAAAGAAGAAGACTTTTAAAGAAAACCATAGAAGAAATTATTTGTGACCCAGGGTTAGGCACAGAATTTGTAGATATGACACCAAACATATAATTCATAAAAGAAAATATTGATCAATTGAATTTCATCAAATTAAAAACATATACTCTCAAGACTGATAAGAGCATGAAAGGAAAAGCCACAGATGGGAAAAAATTTTCAATATCGTATCTGACAAAGGACTTACATCATCCAGAATACATAGAGAACTCTCTAAACTCCACACTAAGAAAATTAAAATTCAATTTAAAATGGTCAAAAAACTCAAACAGATAATTCATCAAAGAATATACATGGGTGGCAAAAAAGAATGCTCATGAAAAGATAGTCATTATCATCTATTCATAACCAATAAAAGTAACTCTGCACTAAGTCAGAAAAGACAACACTGCAGTTTCTACAAATTTACTGGGACATTCACTGTTGAAGCCCTGAGTTGTCATGTAAGAAGATATCTATGCTGCAAGGAAGCCCAAGCCACATGGAGAGGCTTCAGTTGGGAGCCCCAGCTGAGGCCCCAGCCAATAGTTCACATCAATTGCCAGATGTGTGAATAAAGAGACATCCAGATGATTCTAGTCCCCAACCACTGTCACTCCCATTCACCTAGCCTTCCCAATTGAGGTTCCACATCTTGAAGCAGATACAAGTCTTTTCCACCATTCTCTATCCATATTAATAATCTGCCAAATTCATTAGCCTAATAAAATGATTGCTTTAAGCTGCAAAATTTGGGAACAATTTATTATCCAGCAATAGTAACAAGAACAAACTGGTACTCTTTGTTCCTATTGCAAAACATATTGACTGCAAATCAGTGAACATGCTTACTAACATCTACCAACAAGAATGAAGCCACTCTCTGTCATGTTCGCTTTCCTTTCTTCCTTCCAGTTCAGTTGTATGCTTATGAAGAGACATGTGTTGTTTCCAAATCTGTTAATGTGAGCTGTATTTATTACGAAAATTACACAATTGAATTAAAAATACATAAGCTAATAAAGACTTGGCATGAAAAGAGAGTTACTGGCCGGACGCGGTGGCACATCCCTGTAATCCCAGCACTTTGGGAGGCCGAGGAGGGCAGATCACGAGGTCAAGAGTTCAAGACCAGCCTGGCCAATATGGTGAAACTCCGTCTCTACTAAAAATATGAAAATCAGCCAGGCGAGGTGGCGCATGCCTGTAGTCCCAGCTACTCAGGAGGCTGAGGCGGGAGAATGGCGTGAACCCAGGAGGCAGAGCTTGTAGTGAACTGAGATCGTGCCACTGCTCTACAGCCTGGGCAACAGAGTGAGACTCCGTCTCAAAAAAAAAAAAGAAAGATAAAAGAAAAGAGAGTTACCATATTATGAAAACTCAATAAAATAAGTTATTATTGTAGAGGTAGGTATCAACATAGTATCTATAAAATATTGTTGGGGTGATTTTGAAAATCCAAAACAATTCTGCATTCAGATCTCTTTCAAATGTCATTAAGTTCTCATTCCACTTTAAGGAAATCAAAACTACATATTATAGGTGACACATTAGATGAGTGTGATTTATGTAAGAAAGACAAGCTGCAATTCCAATCAGTGACCCCACATTTAAAGGAAAGGACTTGGCCCTACATCTAAAGATTGGCAAAGGAATATACTTTTATTGTTTTAAGTTACAATAAAATGTTTAATGTACCAACCCTTTGACCCAGCAAATCCACTGGTGGGTATAAACCTAAGAGAAATGAAAACATATGTCCACAAAAATACTTAAGCAAAAATGTTCATAGCAGCATTATTCATAAAAACCCAAGCTGTAAAACCAAATGTCCTTCAAGAGGAGAATAGATCAACAAAATTGTGATATATTCCTACTGAAAGAATACTCAACAATAAAAAGGAGTAAATGCAACAACAACATGGGTACATTTCATGGACATGACACCGAGTAAAAGAAGCCAGACCCAAAAGAACCCATCCTGTATGAATTCATTTATATAAAAGTCCATAACAGGCAAAACTAATCTATCGTGCGAGAACTCTAGAAATTTCCAAGGTAACCAAATCACACTTCTGTGCCTATTTGCCAAAATTGTACAGCTAAGATTTGCATATTTGAATGTACATACACTTTACCTAAAAAATAGAATTTAAAAGCTCCAGTGGGAAATGGAGAGAAGGTGGAGTTAGAAACGAAACAAGAATGGCAAAACGATGATAATTTCTGATGCTGGGTGATGAGTACATGGGACACATTATACTACACTGATTATTTTGTGTATGTTTGGAATTTTCCACAGTAATTTTTTAAGGCAAAATGTTTAAGGAATGTGTTATTGCCTATGATTCTCAGTTGTAACCAACTTTTTTTATGAACTGATAAACTCCCTGCTCCAGTGAGGGCCTCTGCTGCACAGATTCCTGGGACTGTGCTCTCTCCCGAGCTTTGGCAAAGGGTTGGCACCAGTGAGCTTTTCAAACCACAGTCAGGACTCTATGCCACGTACTCTAACACTTAAATAATATCTACCATGTTGTGCAACTGATGTATTGGTAGTTCATTAAAATATTAAGCGAAAGGTGAGGTGACAGAGCAGAACAAACAAATATGAACTTTGTTTTCAGACAGAGCTGGGGTCAAGTCTCAGGTCTAGCATTTTTAATCTATGTAACTGAAGGCAATTTAATGTCCCTGAGCTTCCATGTCCTTACCTCTGAGGGTCAGGAAAAAGTTGTGCAGAGGCTGCTGTTGCTTCCCCCTTTATCTGTTACCCCTTTTTCCCAGTAATCGAAGTATTGAGATGTGTGTACAGTCTTACAGAATGTCAGCCTCCCTTGCAGCTAGGTGTGGGTGTATGACTGAACTCTCCCTGTGAGAAATAAGAGTACATCATGTGACAGCTTCTAGGAATCTTCTTTAAAATAAAACAGGCATACACTCTTTGCTTCTCTTTCATCATCCTTTTTTTCGTCCTTCTTGTTGTCTTGAATGTGGCTGTGCTGACTGGAGATGCAGCCACCACTATCTTGGACACCATAGGAACAGAGTGGTGGTAAGTAGGCAGGGGCCCTAAAACCTTCCTGGAGCAGAGCTGCCATTCCTGCCTTGGACTCCCTACCTATGGATTTTTATGCAAAAAGAAATAAACATTCTCATTTTATAAGCCACTGTTGAAGTTTCTACTATACAACTGTAAGTCCACAACTGAACTCAGATCTAACGAAAACAATACTTACTTCATGGTGTGCAGTGATGAGTGGACGTGCACATGTGTATAACATATATTAGCTATTGAAGATAGTAATAACTCATCACTATCATTACAGCCCTCGAGTTACTGTCTTGTTGATTTTCTCCACCCTGCTCTGTTTCTAGCAATAAATAACTCACAGTGGGCTTCAACAAATACTTGTGGGAGTGAGTTGAATATCTCACACTCCAGCTTTTAGTGAGAGAAGACATGCTGGTCCAAAGGAGAATAATTCAACAGTATAATGATAATCATTGGCCAGGTAGGATTTAACATAATTCTAAAAGAAAGATTGGATGAAAACAACGGAATATTGAGGTGGGCACCTCCATTAACTACAGGTCAAGTTTCTCCACATTGGCAATACTGACATCTGGATCCAGATAATTCTGTGTCGGTTGGGGGTAGGGGCAGTGCTGTGCCCTGTCGAATGTTCAGAAGCATCGCTGGCCTCTATCAGTGAGAGATGCCAGGAGATTCTCCTTCCCTGAGTTGTGACAACCAAAAATGTTGCCAGACATTTTTGCAAAAAATGCAAAATGTCTTCTGGGGGACAAAATTGTTCCCAGTTGAGAACCACCACTAAGATGGAGGTGTATATTCATACAACTTTTCTAGAAATCACTTGGTAATAAACATAAGGAGACTTAAAAATATTTAGACTTTTTGGCCGGGTGCGGTGGCTGATGCCTGTAATCCCAGCACTTTGGGAGGCCGCGGCAGGTGGATCACCTGCAGTCAGGAGTTTGAGACCATCCTGGCCAACATGGTGAAACCCCATCTCTACTAAAAACATAAAAATTAGCCGGGCGTGGTGGTGGGCGCCTGTAATCCCAGCTACTCAGGAGGCTGAGGCAGAAAAATTGCTGGAACCCAGGAGGCGGAGGTTGCAGTGAGCCGAAATTGTGCCATTGCACTCCACCTCAGGCAACAACGGTGAGATTCCGTCTCAAAAAAAAAAAAACAAATTAAACTCTTCATCCAGGAATCCTACTCTGAGGAAATAATTGGTAATGCACACACAGCAATAATTAAAAGACAAACAACCTCATTTTAAAAATGAATGAAGCAGACTGGCACGGTGTCTCACGCCTGTGATCCCAGCACTTTGGGAGGCTGAGGTGGGCGGATCACAAGGTCAGGAAATTGAGACCATGGTGAAACCTCGTCTCTATTAAAAATACAAAAAATTAGCCAGGCGTGGTGGCGGGTGCCTGTAGTCCCAGCTACTCAGGAGGCTGAGGCAGGAGAATGGCGGGAACCCGGGAGGTGGAGCTTGCAGTGAGCCGAGATCACGCCACTGCACTCCAGCCTGGGGACAGAGCGAGACTCCGTCTCAAAAAAAAAAAAAAAAAAAAAATGAACGAAGCATCTCAGTATACATTTCTCCAAAGAATATATACAAATGGCCAATAAGCCCATGAAAGATGCTCAGCTCAAATTGTTAGCTGTCAGGGAAATGAAAATGAAAACCATAACGAGACACCACTTCATATACCCACTAGTATAGTTATCACCAAAAAGACAGAAAAAAAACAAGTACTGGTGAGGAGACAGAGAAATTGGAACCCTCACCCTCTGCTGGTGGTAATGTAAAATGGTTCAGCCACTTTGGAACAGTGAGGCATTTCCTCAAAAGGTTAAACACAGAGTCACCACATGACCCAGCGATTCTACTCCCAGGTAAATAAGCAAGAGAAATGAAAACATATATCTGCACAAAAACTTGTACACAAATGTTCATAGCAACATTCTTTACAATAACCAAAAAGTGGAAACCATCTAAATGTCCATCAACTGATGAACTAAGAAATAAAATGTGGTCTCTTCATACAATAGAATATTATTCAGCAATAAAAAAGGACTGAAGTACTAATACATGCTATGACATAGATGAACCTTGAAAACATGGTATTAAGTGGAAAAACCCAAAAACAGAAATCTACATGTTATATTCGTTGCATTAAAAGTCCAGAATACAGCCAGGCCTGGTGGCTCATGCCTGTAATCCTAGCACTTGGGGAGGCTGAGCCAGGCAGATCACCTGAGGTCAGGGGCTCAAGAACAGCCTGGTCAACATGGTGAAACCCTGTCCCTGCTAAAAATACAAAAAAATTGGCCAGGTGTGGTGATGCACTCCTGTAATCGCAGCTACTTGGGAGGCTGAGGCAGGAGAATTGCTCGAACCCAGGAGGTGGAGGTTGCAGTGAGCTGAGATTGCACCATTGCACTCCAGCCTGGGTGAGAGAGTGAGACTCCATCTCAATCAATCAATCAATCAATCAATTAAAAAGTCTAGAATAAGCAAGTCAACGGAGAGAGAAAATACATCAATGGTTACCTAAGGCTCGGGGGTTCGGGTATGGAATGGGGAGTGACCGCTAATGGGTATTAGGTTTCCACGTGGGTGATGAAAATATTCTAAAATTCTTCTAACGTTGATGATGATTATGGTTATACAACTCCGTGACTATACTAAAAACAACTGAATTGTATACTTTAAATGGGTAACTCATATAGTATGTGAATTAAAGTATAAAAAGAAGTTGAAACATCACAACAGGAAAATGCACATACAAGGACAGATGCTGTTATAAGGTTTTGTGGGGGTGTTTGTTTGTTTGTTTGTTTTTTGAGACAGGGTCTCACTCTGTTGCCCAGACTGCAGTGACATGATCTTAGCTCATGCAGCCTCCATCTCCTGGGCTCAAGAGATCCTCTCACCTGAGCCTCCCAGATGGCTGGGACCACAGGTGTGCACCACCACACCTAGCTAATTTTTTTTATTTTTTGTAGAGAAGGGGTCTCACTATGTCTCAGGCTGGTCTCAAATTCTTGGGCTCAAGCAATTATCCTGCCTTGGCCTCCTAAAGTGATGGGATTACAGGTGTGAGCCACTGTGCCCAGCCTGTAAGATTTTTAAAATCAGAAAACACCTAAATGTACATTAAAAAGGGATGGTAAAATAAACTATGTTCAGTACTATGAACAAATATTAAGCAAACATTATAAACCATCTTTGGAATAGCTGCTATCACAAGGAAATAGGCTTTAATCTCAAGAGGAAAGGCAGAACATAAAATCTACTTTTAGACTCACAAGCACACACACAAAACACACACATGAAAATTGTAAAAAGAGATTCACAATCAGTGAAGACTGGTTCATTCTGCATGGTGAGATAACGCTGGGATTTTATTTTCTGATCTTTTCTCTGTAGTTTTATATTTTCTACACTGTGTATCTAATTAGGAAAATTGTTTTTTTAAAGATTTTTAAAAGATAGTTTATTTCCACAACTTACTGGAGATTTGTAGACTATAAGAGCTGAATAAAAAAGGATAAATCATGTATAAAACCTTCTAATTTTACTGATGAGGGAACCAGAGCCCAAAGAGGCTAAGGGGCTTGGCACTCTCTCAGTCACCCTGCCAGAGCCCGTGAAACTGAAACAGGTCCTTTCCTCCTCTGGCCTCCCTTTCCTTCTTTCTTAACGACCCTGTCCCTGACACACACACATGTGCCCGCGCACACACACAAAGCAGCTCAAACAATTGAGAGATTTATTTGCCCGGATTAGCCTCTGTTCTAACATTTCTACCAGATGAGGTAGGAGGGACCCAACAGCTTCTCTCCCAGAACATCAGAGGCCGGTAGCGAGTCAGGCCCGCTGAGCCCGCCGCACAGTGGATGAACCCCAGCGAGGACAATCATCTCTTTTGGCAGGAGAAGCACAAGCAACTGATTACAACTGGCCCTGGAGTCTTCAGGTCTCTCTGGTAAAACCTGGCTTACAGAGTCTTTGAAGTGGGGTGCCCTGGTTCCCATCCACAAGAGCAAGAAAGGCATGACACCCCAGGGAGCCGCCCGAGCACCAGCTGCCAATACTTCTGGAGCAGCAGCCCATAATCACCTCCTTTTCCTGCTCCCAGTGCCATCCGAAAGGGACTCCGCGGCCTTCGGCTTCCTGGGAGGTAGCACAGATGGAAGGCTGCAAGAACGCGGAGGGAACACGTCTATCAAAACGGCTGGCTTCTGATGCTGGCCCCTGGGGTCCCAAGCCCTCCAAAGATAAGAGAATCAGGCGAGAAACAAGAGCCCAGTACTCTTCCGCAGAAACAAAAGGTCAGTGAAACTTGGCAGGCCTCCCTGTTCCTGAATGATTCCCAGAGGACAGTAAATTTACAAAGTGGTCAGTGTTGAAATCCAGACATATGGGCCTGGCTGCAGAAGCCTGGCTCCCCTCCTGTTGCCTCCACAACAAGTGAGAGTGAAATACACAAAGTTGAGGGCACGGGAATTCACCCTTGCCATTAATTTCGATTAAATAAACTTAGCCCAGACGTAGGGCTCTACTGTTCTGCTTTAGCCGAGGTGTGCGAGAAACTCCAACTCTGCCACTCACTGGTCAAGTGAACCCACACACATGGGTAAGTTTTCTGTGCCTCAGTTTCCTCATCTGTAAAATGAAGGCAATACTAATAGTATCTACCTCAGTTGTTATGAGGCTTTACATAGTCCCTGACTACAATTAGTGTTCAACAAATGATAGCTGTTATCTACTACTAATGATGATAAGGATAAAGATCTTAAAATGTGGAATTTTTCTGCCCTCATTTCATAAGAAATCAGTTCAACGTCTTGGGGCCTTTACTGTTAGGAAATTCTCTCTTACTTTAAGGACCCTCAAGAAGTTTGTTGGACAACCGTGCAAATCAAGCTAGAATTCATACACTAGAAACCCCTGTATCACACAGCTAAAACTTATCTCTAAATATCTGCCCCAGGCCATTTAAGCTGACGTGTGTCTCTGTTCTCACCTAAGTTGCTGGTTGTAGAAGTTGTTCCTGAAAGGCCAATTCACCAGGGTTTGATTGGAAGGTTCTAGAAACAAAATGTCTACACTTTTATAAGTTGCTCTAGTGCCAGTGGAAAGGCCAAGTAATTCATCATAATAGGTAGATGCTAGGACAAACACTTAGATACTAAGATGAATGAATGGAGAACATGTTTTCTAAAGACCGGCATGACAATATCCACCATTCCATCTGATACTCTTCCCATGGCAGGTTTTGCGTCTTCTCCCATTGAATCTGGGAGGGCTTGGGCACAATGCCACGTGACTTCCAGGGTTAAGTCATACAGAACAGTGTAGCTTCCTCCCAATCTTCTTTGGGATGCTCATTCTTGGAAGGTAGCCACCAAGCTGTGAGGAAGACCAAGCAGCCACTCAGAGAGGCCATGCATAGGGGCTTCATGTGACAGCCCCACCTGGGGTCCCAACCAACAAATCCCTCAATCTCCGTACATGTAAGGATACCATCCTTCAGATAATTCTAGACCTAGGGCTGGACACATCACTCCATGTGTCCCCAGCACCCCAAGAGTTGGAGACCCTCAGAAACCTCATTTCTAGTTACCAACTCCTGCCTTAGAGCAAGGGGTTTTAAACATTTTGAGTATCTTATCCTATGTTTTTATTTTTACCAACAGTCTTACATAGAACCCCAAACATAAATAAATAGATAAAGCTGGTGTTGCATTCATTGATATGGGTTGGGAGGAGACCAGAAACTGGCCTGATGTAACTGTTACCTGACGTCTTCCTCTGTTCAGTGTGAAAGTTAAAAAATCTTGGGACCCCAAAATCCTTAAGCCAATGGGACAAGTCAAGCTGGGAGCTGCGTCAGGCAAAACTGCCTCCATTTTGGTTCTAAATAGGATGACTACAAAGAAAAAAAGCTACAGACCTCCCTCACAATTTGCCCACTAGGAAATTTCCTTGTGTGTCCCAAGATCTTTACCCTAAAATGAATCTGTTGAATTTTATCCTGACAATGTAAATTGATCACTTGTCTTCACAGGATGGAGACAAAGGACAGAACTCAAAGTCATCCCTCTGCTCACCTGAGACAAGTGCATATCTGATTGCTTCCTCTGATGTAAAAAAGTAGAGTCACTGAGCTAGACAAAGCATAAGTGACTTTCCTCTACCCCCTCCCACAAGTGAATTGTGTATTTGGTGAAAGGCTGATCAAAGACTCCAAAGAATGCAACTGCTTGTCTCTTATCTCCCCACACCTTTCCAAAGGTTCTTCTTCTTTCCCCAATATTCTCCCTTTAAATATTGAAGCCTTCAAAATCATCATTGGAGAAAGGCACCAACCTGCTTCCCAGGTGCACATCCTCAACCTTGGCAAAATAAACTTTCTAAATGATTGAGATCTGTCTCAGACACTTTTTGGTTCACACCAATTTCCTGGGTCTTTCAGGAACCCTGTTTGAGAACAGGTGGGCACTTCCGGATGACAACACAGATGGGCACCACAGCTTTCCCAAAGATCTTCCGACTCAAGTAAAGTGGCAAAAAATGTGTATTCTATGCGTGTATGACCCCAGCCCCTCCATCTTCGGCAGACTAGGTTGAAGTGCCTGTCTGCTCCTCTGGTCCTCTTCAGCCAGCATGGGACTGGTGAGGAAAAGACAGTGCTGGACTCCTCGCCGCCCAGCTACCTGACCTTGGTGTTGAGCTTCAGGTACGTGACATAGTGTGTCAGGAGCAGCCTTTGGAAGGCGCCGCTGTAGAAGGCCCAGGCCGGGATCAGGCTCAGAAAGCCCGCCTTAAACAGAAAGAAGCGTCAGTGTTGGGGAGGAAGGAGTGACAAGTACCTCAGTTCATCTTTGTGGTCTTTAAAAACATTTTTTTCTGACTACTAAAGTGGAGCCCCAGAACCTTTTATGTCATTGATAAAGTTTAAGGGTCTCGTGACACTTTCTCAGCACACAAGGTTTTCTCAGACACCAAAGGAGCCAGTCCTTTTAAACTCCTTTGGACGACCTAGTAGGATCAGCCCTAAGGAATTTTTTTTCTTTGAGACAAAGTCTTGCTCTGTCGCCCAGACTGGAGTGCAGTGGCATGATCACGACTTACTGCAGCCTCAGCCTCCTGGGCTCAAGGGATCCTCCCACCTCAGCCTCTTAAGTAGCTGGCACCATAAGAGTGTGTCACCATGCCTAGCTAATTTTTTTTTTTTTTTCAGAGACAGGGTCTCACTATGTTGCCCAGGCTGTGCTCAAACTCCTGGGCTTAAGTGATCCTCCTGCTTTGGTCTCCCAGAGTGCTGGGATTATAGGTGTGAGCCACCGTGCCTGGCCTGGAAATTCTAAATGAAGAGAACTCTGTGTTAACCACCTCCTGACTTACTCTTTCTCTTAGTGAGTATGTCCCCCCTTGTCTTCAAGTCCTTTCTACCAAGCTTCTGTTAAAATGAAGATCCTGGGCCAGGCGCAGTGGCTCATGCCTGTAATCTCAGCACTTTGGGAGGCCAAGGCAGGTGAATCACTTGAGGTCAGGAGTTCGAGACCAGCCTGGCCAACATGGTGAAACCCTATCTCTACTAAAAATACAAAAATTAGCCAGACATGGTGGCGCATGCCTGTAGTCTCAGCTATCAAGAGGCTGAGGCAGGAGAATTGCTTGAACCCAGGAGGTAGAGGTTGCATTGAGCTGAGATCGTACCATTGCACTCCAGCCTGGGTGACAGAGTGAGAGTCTGTCATAAATAAATAAATAAATAAAAGTGAGGATCCAGGAAAGAATCAGAAATGCTTTCCATCATTTGGCACAACTCCAAGGCATCGTGGGTGCCAAGCAAACACGCGAAGCCTGGATGAATGGAAGTCAGTCACAGAAAGGTGTGGGTTATCGACATGCAGCACTTGCTTTTCAAAGAGGAGGAAGCCTTCAGCTCAATGCATTTCAGGCTGTAGAAAGATTCTTTCAAGGTACAGGCCTTGGCAGATTCCTTGCCACCAAATTGCAACTGTGTCTTGCACAGTTCTGGGGTCCAGGATCCCGGAAACAATCATTTTGTTCACAGCATGACTTTATTAATCCAACATGCCTCAATCCACCTACTCCCTACAGAACAACGGGATTCCAACCAGAGGAAAGCTTGAGCTTCGGGGGGAGTTATTCATGTTTTGTCAGCCAGCTCAGATCCTCAGACCTCTGCATTCCTCTGAGATATTCGAAGACAAGGGACCAGTGACAGCTTCTGGGAGCCAAAGCTGACCTCTCCTCCCACTAGCCACGTTGCTGAATCAACACAGCTTCTTCCTCAAGGACTTCATTTTCTCTCTGAACTTTCTTATCTCACAGCAAAATCAAGCCCTCTCAGTAGCTCGGTCCTGAACAACATGTTTTGGCATAGTGAGGTCAGCCATAAAGAAAATAAGCAACATAAATTAAAATTCCAGCCCCTGGAAAAGTCCTAAAAGAGTCCCTCTTCCATCTCCATCTTTGTCTACCCCTCCCATCCTGGAAGGGCCATGTAAAAGCCAGAAAAGGCTGTGGCCGCAGATAAAAGTGGACCGAAATTCTAGCTTCACCATCACCAGCTGGGTGGTCACGGGCCAGCTGTTGGAGCTCTGAGCTTTGTCTTCCTCCATTGCAAAAGGGTGACTCTAAGACCTGTCTCCCAAGATTATTAATACAACTAAGCGAGGCAGCATGCATGAAGCCTCCAGCACAACAGGGTCTCTGTAGGTAGGGGCTCCATTCCTGCCTCGGTCCCAGCCCCATGTTCCCTGTGGGTGGAGGGCATGCTATCTTTGCCTGGTCTCTTGGTAATAAAAGGGTCGCTTATTTACCATTTGATTCTACATGATTGCTTCTCTGTTTAGATACAATGATCTTTCTAAATCCTGGCAAACTCGAAATTGGCTTTAATGATTACTGTATTTTCATTTATTTTCTCTCCTGCTTCACCAGGCACGAAAACTCCTTTTCCTGGTCTGTTCTTGGCAACTGTTTGCCTGAAGAAATTAGCATCTGTTATCTAAGAAATTAAAAGGAAAGGTCAAGAAAATACTCCGGCCAGGCATGGTGGCTCACACCTGTAATCCTAGCCCTTTGCGAGGCCAAAGCAGGAGGATCGCTAGAGCCCAGAAGTTCAAGACCAGTCTGGGCAACAAAGCGAGCCCCAGTCTCTATAAAACAGTTTAAATATTAGCTGGATGTAGTGGCTTGTGCCTATAGTCCCAGCTACTGCAGAGGCTGAGGTGGGAGGATCCCTTGAGCCCAGGAGTTCGAAGAGGCTGCAGTGAGTTGCGATCCTGCACTGCACTCCAGCCTGGGCAACCTGGCTATGTCAAAATTAAATAAAATATTCAACTTTGACCCTGTGTCGAGATAAAATAAAATTTTATTCTATTTCTATAAAATAAAATGTTTATTTTCCTACAAGGAAACATTTTCAGATGCTGATGAATTCTGTTTAAGCCATCAGCATCCTGGAGGACTAAGGTCACAGCGTGCTCCTGAAGATGGAAGGGACGCCATCCCCACTGGAGAGGGCTAAGCTGTGACACCAAGAAAGTGCACAAGAAATATGTAGTTTTGGCCAGGCACGGTGGCTCATGCCTATAATCCCAACACTTTGGGAGGTCAAGGCAGGCAGATCACCTGAAGTCAGGAGTTGGAGACCAGCCTGGCCAACATGGTGAAACCCTGTCTCTACTAAAATCCAAAATTTAGCCAGGTGTGGCAGTACACACCTGTAATCCTAGCTACTCAGGAGGCTGAGGCAGGAGAATTGCTGGAACCTGGGAGGCAGAGGCTGCAGTGAGCCAAGATTGCACCACTGCACTCCAGCCTGGGCAACAGCAAGACTCCATTTAAAAAAAAAAAAATGTAGTTTTTCTTCCCTGGAGAGAGTGGGAAGTGGGAGGAGAGAAAGAGAAAGGCATGGTCAGAGTGTGTCCTCCGTTCGATGTGAGCTCTGGGCCTAGGCTGGGGGTTGAACGATAAGGCCTGGTGCATGAAAGGATGGAGAAGTGTGATACATGAGTAAGGGTGGCACTGAGGGCAAAGGAGGAGCCATTGCCCTCACTTCTCTGGGGTGCAACCACAGGAAATTATCTCAGCATGGGGAGATAGGTGCTGAGATTTGGTTTTCCCAGCTTCCCTGGGTCCACGTTGGTGCTGATGTAGAGATAAGAGCCAGAGGTCTCTATGGATCCAAGCTACAGATGGACCTTGTGCCTGTAGCTGGAGGGGGATGTGGCAGGGTGCAGCAGTCTGCTGCCCTCAGTAGCTGGGGAGGCCTTGTCAGGGCATCCACTGGCCAAGTCAAAAGGACAGAAAGGTTCATCTCCCTCATCCTCCACAGACATAAACTTCAGCAAGGTGAACAGCCGCCCAGGACACCAGCCCACACACACGGAAGGACCGTCATGGACCACGAGGCATCCTCTCCCAGCGCCACCTAGTGGGGGGGCAGGAAGAAGGGAGGCTCCAGGGAAGACTGAGCACTTCTCCCTAAATAACAGACTGAATGGCCTGTTGAGATGACGAGATCAAACTCAGTTTAGACTCATTGGATGTTTGATGAAATTTCCTGCAGCAAGTAGTGATCTGGAAAAAGACCAGATCGGCAATAGAAAAAGTAAAGACCTTATATTCGCTGTGTGTGTCTGCTTTGTTGTGTGAGTCACACTGGTGATCCTGCACATTGTTGAGGTTCTACACAAAAATAGCAAGTAATCCTGTGAGAAAGTTCAATATCTAGCCGGGCGCGGTGGCTCACACCTGTCATCCCTGCACTTTGGGAGGCCGAGGTAGGCAGATCACGAGGTCAGGAGATCGAGACCATCCTGGCTAACATGGTGAAACCCTGTCTCTACTAAAATACAAAAAATTAGCCGGGCGTGGTGGCGGGCGCCTGTAGTCCCAGCTACTCGGGAGGCTGAGGCAGGAGAATGGCGTGAACCTGGGAGGTGGAGCTTGCAGTGAGTTGAGATCGCACCACTGCGCTCCAGCCTGGGAGACAGAGCAAGACTCTGTCTTAAAAAAAAAAAGAAAGAAAGAAAATGCAGTATCTCTTGCCAGAGTCTTCTTTAAGTCCCAGCAGATAAAGCAATGCTTTGGGAGACTTAGCACATGGAGCCATAAATCCTTCTAGCACCCATGAAAGAGAGAGGGAAAGAGAGTTCCAATTCCCACAGTAGAAAAGCCAGTAAGACAGAGGAGGAAGCTGGCAGATGGTGGGTAAGTGAGGAAACCCCATCTGACTTTCTTTGGTGGGACCAGAGTCAGAGCTATGCCAATGTTACGTTTGTTTCAGTATTAGTGAGCAATACTCAAATCTACCTTTGTTTCATGTTTGTGTTTGTTTTTAAAAGCAGCCCAGGCCAGGCGCGGTGGTGCACGCCTGTAATCCCAGCACTCTGAGAGGCCAAGGCGGGCAGATCACGAGGTCAGGAGATCGAGACCATCCTGGCCAACTTGGTGAAATCCCATCTCTACTAAAAATACAAAAGCTAGCTGGGCATGGTGGTGGATGCCTATAGTCCCAGCTACTTGGGAGGCTGAGGCAGGAGAATCACTTGAACCCAGGAGGTGGAGGTTGCAGTGAGCTGAGATCACGCCACTGCACTCCAGCCTGGCAACAGAGTGATACTCAGTCTCAAAAAAAAATTTTTTAAAAAGCAGCCCAGGAGTGGTAAGAGCCTCTTGTGCCATATGCTAGATCTGTGGCGTGCTGGAGCTGGCTTGTACTCACTCATACGAGCCCGCTGTGATCATTCTCAGCAAACTAACACAGAAACAGACAACCAAACAGCGTGTTTCTCACTCATAAGTGGGAGTTGAACAATGAGAACACATGGACACATGGAAGGGAACATCACACTCCGGGGCCTGTCAGGGGGTGGGGGGCAAGGGGAGAGAGAGCATTAGGACAAATACCTAATGCACGTGGGACTTAAAACCTAGATGATGGGTTGATAGGTGCAGCAAACCACCATGGCACACGTATACCTATGTAACAAACCTGCACGTTCTGCATATATATCCCGAAACTTAAAGTAAAATTAAAATTAAAAAAGAGAGAGCCCCCTGTGCACCACGCACTCCTGAATTCACGCACACAGCGTCATGCCAGTGGCTTAAACTCAGCCATGCTGGGAGTATTTATACCATAGAAGTCAAACGCTACACGGCAAAGTGGTTTGTATTGGTTTTGCTTTTTTCCCTGGAGGGCTGATAGCTAAACATTGACTGGAATACAGGGTCAGAGAAGACAGCAGCCCCCACGTGGAAGCACCATATATCTTGGTCTTCCCTGCTCAAGAGCTCCTGGGAGCCACCTTCCTTTCTGAGGGAGGAGGGAGGCAGCCAAGAATGAGACTTGCCAACTTGGGGGTTATCTAAAGGCTGAGCTCTCAGGCTCTGGCTTCTCCCCACCTTGCCACGTAGTCCTTGTCCCTGGCTATCTTACTGCTGGGAGCATACCCAATGCATCGATGAGTGTTCCAGCAGCAGGGAAGAGCTAGCCCAGCCCTGCCAGGGCCACCTGCGTGTCCTCCCTCCCTGGCTTCAAGGAAAGGAGAAGTTATCAATTACCAAGATTTCATGGGCAAGGCAGCCACAGGTTTCCCCTCCGATTGTGACATAATTCAGTGACTCTTGGACAAACTCATCAGCAGTCTTGGTTATCACATTGGTATTTAGATATTTTGTCATTGCAGTCGAGACGGCATATGGGGTCAGCACCTACAACGGGAAACAAAGACCATGGCACAGAAGCAATCCACTCCGGAAGAAGACTCTGAGAAATTAACACTCAAGACCCCGTCCCACCATTTCCCGACCCTTCTCTTCCTAGGCAAGGTTTTAAGATCTTCAGTGGAAAAAGGCACAGAACTGGCACAGAGCTGGGAATCAAAAATTTGGTTTTTCAAGATGAGGACTTAGCCGGCCAACATCAGGTGGCCCAAATGCCCTGCCCAACACACAGCGTGAACAGGAAGAACTCGGGTCTCTCTCTCAGAACCGAGTTGCAAGACAGCAAATAAAAATACAGGACGTCCAGTTAAATTTGAAGTTCAAACAATGAAAATCACTTCAGCACAATCGTGCCCCAAGTATTGCATGGGACATACTCATACTGAAAACCATTCATAGGCATCTGAAATTCAAATTTAACTGGAGGTCCTGTATTTAATCTGGCAACTCTATCTCAGAAGTTTGTTTCTAATACATATAACCAAAGTTGGAGCACCTGAAAGCACTTTGGATTCCCACTTTCACACTTCAGTTAGGAACCAAGAGTGGCACATACCTCATAACCTTTTCCTGTTGTGGTAAGAAAAACAATCACACATTGTGCCCTAAAAACCCAACGCCATGTTTCCACCTGTGGTCTAACCACATTGTGGCCTGGCATAGGGATCCGTAATAGGGTTTTATTACCTTATTCCCAGAACAAAGGGTTTGGCATCTTTAGAAAGAAAAACGGCCAGCGTGATGACTCACGTCTGTAATCCCACCATGTTGGGAGGCCAAGGCAGGACAATTGCTTGAGCCCAGGAGTTGGAGACCAGCCTGAGCAACATGGCAAAACCTCATCTCCATTAAAAACAGAAAAATTAGCCAGGCACGGTGGCACGTGCCTGTAGTCCTAGCTACTCAGGAGGCTGAGGCAGGAGGATCCACTGACCCTGGAAGGCAGAGGTTGCAGTGAGCCAAGATCATGCTGCCCCTCTCCAGCCTGGGCAACATCAAGGAAGGAAGGAAGGAAGGAAGGGAGGGAGGGAGAGAGGGAGGGAGG
>NW_016805186.1:1254138-1284837 GCF_001698545.2 Rhinopithecus bieti | reverse complement strand
AAGGAAGGAAGGAAGGAAGGAAGGAAGGAAGGAGAAAAGTAAAAAAAAAAATATATCCACAAAACTGTTTTGGTTTTGTTTATCTTCACATCACATTTGGAATTACGTTGTTTCATAATTGAACCCAATTATGAGTCAGTTAATCCAAATGAACAGGTTCCTATGGAAATTAAAGCATGATTAATTTGTATAACACTTTTCTTTCAAGGATTTCAAAGTATTACTCTTTGAGAAATATAAGGAGGGTGCTTTCTCCACCACAGTTTCCAGATAGGGAAGTAATGATAAGTATTTTCATTGTTAAGTGATTTGGGGTTGACAAAACATCTGTATGTACAAAATAGGGGCTCAATAAATATTGTTCAAACATGTGTACCTATTTCCTCATTAGATCTTTACTATAACCCAGAGATATAAGCAGGCATTATAAGCCCCTTTTTATGGATGGGAAAACTGAGGCTCACAGAGTTTAAACAAGCTGACCAGGATCACTCAGATGATAAGTGGCAGAGCTGGGATGAAATTCAAACCCAACTCCACAGTACATGCTTTCTCATTCATTCAGCAAATATTTATTGAGCACCAACTATGCGTGCGTTCGGAGAGGCCAACTGGTTTTTGAAAGATCACAGTCTTTTCACTTTCTCCTCCTTGCTAGAAGAGCACCTCCAAGATCTCTGCATCAGAGAAGAGACAAGGGACACCATTTCCCCACCCACATCTCCTCCTGACCCTGCTGCTCCATGGTACCCACTACCTCTGCAGCTGTGCCCTGAGGATCAAGATAAGATGCTGCTGAGGGTCACAAGGCTAGGAAGCAGGTGGCTGTGATGATCATTCATGTTTAGAAATCACCAAGGATTCCTGGTTCCTTCTTCTTCCAGACACATGCATAATTGAATTGCACTTCCTGGCTCCTGTGGCTGTGTGCGACCGTGCAACCAGATTTGGCCAGTGATTTATGAACAGAGGTGAGATGTGTCATCTCTGGGCCAGAGCACTTCACTGTCAAAGCAGGACCCACTAGAACTTCCCACTCCTTTTCCTCTGGCATGTCGGCTGCTCCATCAGCCTGGGGCCCTGTGTCAACACAGTGGGCTAACGCCTTCTGTGAACCCACAGTGGATATGTCACGTGAATGCAAAATAGGACTTGGTTGTTTTAAGCCACTGAGATTTTAGGGGTTATTTTTTACTGCCGCAAACTTAGCCCAGACAGAGTTGCAGCATTGCAAAAGAGAAACCCCAGCTTCAGCTGGGATGGGAGCATGGAGACCCCAGCATGGAAGCAGGACCCTCCGATGGGTCAGACGGCTTCTGCATGGCAGAAAAAGGGACTGTGACACGGTGGCAATGCTGTTACAACCACTCACTATGGCTCAGAAATGATATTATTGGCCAAATTCCTACCATTAACTCATATCTGCCTACTTAATAAGCTTTACCCTGTAGCTGGCTGGTTTATAGGAATAGCCGCCTAAAATACTCTCACTGGATATTTTAATTGAAAATCAGTGTGTGCAGCAATAATTTCCAAGATATAATTTTGAATGTGCCTTTCTTCATTTCTAATAGTATATTGTAAAACTTTTTCCCACACAACAATAACAAAACAAAACAAACACTCTGTTTATTCTACACTCCAGAAACTACCTAACTCTAACTCTGTTGCTGAACAAAGCACAAATAAATCACTGACACTTGAGGAATCACACTGCTCAGCCTGCAGCAGGCAGTGACAGCCCAGCTCCGCCCAGGTGAGGACAGGTCATCTCCACCACATAGGTGGAAGGGAAGCAGAGTGCCTCCTCCTCACCTGCTCAAGAACCAGAGTGTGGCGACCTCTGTGGCCCATCGCAGAAGGGCCCCTCCCCCGGTGACTAGCCCCTTCCCTCGTTCCAACTCGGATCAAGTGCCCAGTTTTGTTTGCTTCTTCTCCAGAATTCCTCCCACATAAGCCTGTGTCCTGTGCCAGGGTCAGAGAGGAAAAGCCACAAACAACCCTAATGTCTGCTCGGATGAAGCATCAGGTAGCAAGAAGGTCCACAGCATTTCTGAGCAGCCACTCCCCTCCCCCATTTCCTCCTCCAGCACCCAGCGTGTTGGGGAGGGCAGCAGAAGCCACAGTAGCAGGTGGGACTGAGGCGCCCCGAAAGCCCACATGGCCTCCCTAGCTCTTCCTGCTGACCACACGTGCACAGCCAGGCCCCTAGGAGACAGTGGCCCCAGCCTGCAGGAGGTCCAGAGTAACCCTTCCCAAGGACTCACAGCCGCCCACCTCACCTGGATGATGACTTCTTTTGCTTTATATTCCTCTTGCAGGGCCTTGGAAAATGCGCACACAAACGCCTGGAGCAAGAAGGAGAAACACCTGAGACACCTGAGGCCCCAGAGTGTGCTCCCTTGTCAGAGCCAACTTCCTCTGACTTCAAGGGGCACTGCAGAGACACTATCTGTAGACCTTAAAATAGAGTGGGGAGCCGTGGGTACGGAGGGTCCGGAGGGTCCGGAGGGTGCGGAGGGTACGGTGGGTACGGAGGGTACGAAGTTTCCGCTGCACAGGGTGAATATGTGCTGGAGATCGACTGTACAGCATGGTGACAAAAGCTAACAATCATAGACCCCATACCGGAAGACTGCTAAGCAAGTAGATCTCAGGGGTCCTCACCAAAAACAAAAAAACAAACAAACAAAAAAAAAAACCGTAAATATGTGAGGTCATGGATATGTTAATTCGCTTGACTTGATCATTTCACAACATATACATATATCAAAATATCACCTTGCATACTGTAAATAGACACAATTTTGGTCAAATATGCCTTCACGAAGCTGGAGAGTGGGGCAGAAAGAGAGTAAGGGAAAAAATGAACCAGCTTGTCTTGATGGGAGTTAGCACTTCATGCTCTGGGAAGAGGACCCCCCACTCAGCAAGAATGCCTGTTTTGGGATAAACCCATCCCTAGGGCCACTGCATGTATTAACCTCCTCTGTAGAGCGCTCCCTCCTCCTCAGGCTGTGTTTATGACGAGCGCATGGTCAGGCTAGACCTCCCAGTCTGGAAGGAAGCTACAGTGTCACTTGTCAGCAGGAAGACGGCAAGAGCTCCCAGAGGAGGTGAGTGGGGCTGGCATCCCCGGAGGCTGGCCAGGTCGTGCACCGCAGGGCTTCCTTCATGTGCCGGGAGCAGGGGCTTTATTCTAATTTCCTCTTGGGCTTCCCAATGACGAGCTCAGCCCTGCACATATGAGAGCGTCTCCAGGCAAACCTTTCCATCTACTTGCCAGATGATCAAAGGAAATTGCCAACTGGGAGAAATAAGAGGACGAAGGAAGAGACTTGGAAGTCATGACATCACTCACCTTGGAAGCTGAGTACAGGGAGTAGAGAGGCCAAGGAAACAGGGCTATCCCGGAAGAAATGTTCAGGATGAGACCTTTCCGCCTGAAAGGCAAAGAAGCAAAGTTCCCATGGCTTTGTTGCCTTACCCGACCGTGGGTACAAAGAAAACAAAGGGGCCAGTGTGAACACTGCGGACTCTGCCCTTTCTGGGCCTCCGCCTGTGCTGGGGGCTCTGCTTCTCGGAACGGTGAGTGAACTTCCCCCGCCTTCCCCCGGAGGGCGCCACACAGCGATGTCTGAACTTCCGCCGCACAGAGATGCCACCTGGCGGTTATGTGACGTCACAGAATGGGAGGGGCTTGATCCTGGAGACAGAGGCCCTGCTACAGCTGAGGCCTCTCCACCAAAATACTGATAACCAGCTCGGTCAGGATTTAAGGGGAGGGAATCCTTCGCCCCTAAATGTGACCACGTGAGCTGCCGGTCCCTTTGGCCTCACGGACCCACAGCAGGACAGATGTCACATGCTGGAATGTTGTCTTGGGTAGAATTTCACAGTCCAGGACCTGCTCACACAGATGCCCTATGCCAGTCTCCAGGAGCCTCACTTGTCCTTTTGAAATTCAGTATCCTTAGTCCCTCCCAATTAGACGGATTCAATAGAGGAGTAGGGGACAAGAAACTGCAAATTAGCATCCAAGGCCAAGCCCCTTCTCCCTCTAGAGAAGATAAGCTATCAAGCATTTGCTTTTAACGAACACCACCTGAGAAGAACCACCTCCCAAATGCTCATTGGAATAGGGTGACGTAAATATGCAATCAGTGGAGGAGCTGACAGAGCGGCCATTTTCACACTAAATCGGAGTATTCTTTCTGACAAAAGCTGCAATTCCTAACAAAGAGATGGTCGTGATCTCAGGACAACTTCTGAAGTTTTCTTTTACACTCAACATTAATTAATTTTTCTTTAATCTAGTGCGTGTTGAAACTGCCCTTCTCTTCGTCCCTCCAATAGTGTTACATTTAACCTTCACGTGAGATTGTCTATTTGCAGAGGTGGCCTGGCCCAGAACGTTATGTTTTTTTCCCATAATCACCGTGTGCTTTCATCGTAGCTGTTATCGTTTGTTAAAGCACAGCCAGATGGACTCTGTGTCCCAGTCCCCGAGTTAGCTGACTGCCAGGGCAGGGAGGCCATGTTGCCCCACACTTTTTTGAAGAAGGCCTTACCTTGATTCCATATGTTTCAGAATTAGCTGTGTCATCTACAAGAGAAGGCCAAAGGTAAGCCCGACAAGGAACTAAGTAACAGTGCAAGGGGGCGGGATGGAATGGGGAAGGGAGAGCGGGAGGAAGCTGGGAAAGAGCCTCATCTTCTCAGAAGGCCTTGAAAATTGCTGGCACTCATTGGAGGTCACTCTGGCCACATTAGAGTCTGGCTGGAACCCACAGCAGCCAACCTAGACAAATGACAGGCTGTTCTGGGGCCTCTGGTTTCTTCCGCCTAAAGCTAATGTCTTCCTGGAAAAAGAGGGCAGTGAAAAATTGGGCGAATTGGCTTACAGCTGTGGGACCAACACTGAGGTTCCCATGATACTCTTCATTCTGCCGGACAGGCCAAAGTGGACTGGCCATGAGTTGGAACTGGGGAGCTATGCGGAAACCTAACAAGACTCTGTAGAGAGAACACCTCTTCAATTCAACAGCAGCCGCTTACGCAGCTTGCAGCTGGGCTGTGAAATAGCTCTGTGGACACAGCACGTGGCCACTCCTGTGTATCGGAATTACAAGAGCCTTGAGAAGCCCCTTCCCCCTCCCAGCCTACAGACCCCTGAAAAGGTCTTCTCTGCCATTTCGGGAGCCTAAAAGAACCTTTTGTTTCAAAATTACAAGGTGCACATTCTACAAACGAAGGAAGAGGCAACCCCATGGACTGAAGTGTTCTCTGAGGTAAAATTGACCAGAATCCGGCCTGACTGCAGCAGGTTTGAGACAAGGGACCCAAGTGAAAGGAGAGGGGCAGAGACATCAAGGCACCTGGGGACTGGAAGACACAGGCCGCCCATTTCTCGATACTGTCTAGGGGCCCTGCAGCAGCTCCTCGCAGGTGCCCGCTCCCAGGCCAGGCCCCAGCCTGTCTCAGAGCCTCCAGGGAATGTCTTTGCTGCTGGGGGACCAGGGGCCAGGGCAGTGGGCGGGGGCAGGGGCTCTCTAGAACCACTAGGCTGCCTGTGGAACACTGGATTTTGAGGAAGAAGAGGGAGGATGAGGGGCGAGATGGTGTCAGCCCTCTTTCTGTGAATGGCTTCCTAGCAATATTGTATAAACCTTTTCAGCCAGCACCCACATTGCCTCAAAGCCTCCCGAACAAACTCACTAGACCCATTGGCTGAATGATCCCAATTAGAGAGACAACACTGAATCTTGTGGGTCCCTGCCTCAAGGCTTCCAACATTCAGTTTCTTATTCCACCTTCCCTTTGCCCCCAAACGCATATTCTCCCATCCCTGCCCCGAAAGAGCACTCGACCATCTCCAGATGGCTCCTTTGAAATAGTGCAGTTTCTCTAGTCACGCTTCTAACCAGCAAGGTTCACTGGGGCATGGTCTACTTAGAAGCTAAACTTCAATTTATTTTATTTGTTACTTAGGGAACTTAGTGTTTATCAATACATAATTTTTTTAAACAAATCAAAGCATTTCTCTGCTAAAGGAGTCAGAGGGTTGTCAAGTACATTTGGGAAATGCCTATGATCAAACAGCCCAAGACTAAAAGGTCAGTTGTAAAATAACGTGAAAGACTTTAGTGGTGAGGCTACAGATGACAGTTAGACACACAAAACTCATAATTGCATCAGCTGGGGGCTCCAAAAAGCCATCAATTGCTAAGCATAAAAAGATGTGTGTACCCCATAGCAACTGAGCAGGAAACCATAAAATGCCAGCGTGCTGACAGGAAAACAACCAAGAGTTGCTGTCAGCTCAACTTACCCATCTGAAAAAAAAATTTTTTTTTGTCTACTCTCCCTCCATTTCCCCTCCTTATCTTAACAGCAGCCTGGCTTTCTTTGGGAAATCTGTCCTCCCCTACTGCCAGTCCACGGTGCTCAGATGGGTGAGACTGAGTCTTCCGCTACTCTCCAACCAGGGTCCCAGCTCCTTGAAATCAGGAATCAGACTTTACTCATCCCTGCAGTCCCACTGACCTTCCAGAGTGGTCACCAAGGCTGCCATATACAGCTGTGAATGTTGTGTACTGAGCAAGGTGCCCAGCTGTGGGGTTAGTGCAGGTGGGGAGCTCAGAGCTCACTCACAAGCCACGTGCCCAGCAGAGGAAGAGGGCTCTGTCCCCAGAGGAAGGGGGAACACGTCATTCACACAAAATCCTCATCTACTCACCAAGTCACGCAGCTGCAAGCTGTGTCCATTCTTAAACAGTACCTTTCTCTAAATGGTCTATATAGGATAGCTTTGAGGGACTCATGCTATACATCTTTGTGCAGCTGACCCTCATCAAAGAACTTGAATGCTGAATGGTGCCTAAGACATCTCTTGATCCACAGCCATTTTATTTTTATTTTTATTTTTTGTTTTTTTGAGACAGAGTCTTGCTCTGTCGCCCAGGCTGGAGTGCAGTGGTGCGATCTCGGCTCACTGCAACCTCTGCCTCCTTGGTTCAGGAGATTCTCCTGCCTCAGCCTCCCAAGTAGCTGGGATTACAGGTGTCCGCCACCACACCTAGCTAATTTTTGTATTTTTAGTAGAGATAGGGTTTCACCATGTTAGCCAGGATGGTCTCGATCTCCTGACCTCGTGATCCACCCGCCTCAGCCTCCCAAAGTGCTGGGATTACAGGCTTGAGCCACCGCACCCAGCCGATCCACAGCCTTTTAATAGCAGATGCAGAACCTCAAGTTCAAGGGGGCTACATAACTTGTCCAATGCTGTCCGACTAATTAGTAGCTGTGCTGGGACCAGAACACAGATGAACTTGAGCTTTGATTCAACAAATATTTATTGAACAACAAAAGTTCAAAAAATGCAAGCCATGCCCTCCATCAGTTTTCCAAAGTAAGCTTTCCTCTATCTACAAAGCCTAAAGTTAGAGGAAGATACTAATTTTTTTTAAGTTGTCTCTGAATCCTGACTACGTTTCAGCATCATCAAGCTTAATATGTTGTGACGTGTGACAAAACTGAAAGCAGAAATAGAATTCAGATACAAGGGAGAGTTGAATCCATTACTGTGTTTTCTAGATGAAAAACAGAACAAGACAATTACAAGACCACGACACGGCCTCACAACTAAGTGCGGTTCGATTTCAAAGAATGCTGCTTCTACAGTGGACGGGCACAATTCTCCTGAGTTGCCAAACTTCAACAGCTACTACATGTTAATGCATTTTGCACATATATTGATCACATACCTTGACTACGGAGGTGATGTTACAATGGATGACGCTCTGTAATAAATAATCACAACCACACATCAACCGGATGATTAGAGAAATTCTCCTGGAAAGTAGTCAGTGCTAAAGAACCATGAAGAGGGCAAAAGTGCATGTCTGAGCGGTTTCATCATTCACCCTGCAAATTAGGCTCATAACTGACTTCCAGCAAGCATGCACTAGCATCAAGAAACATCTGACTCCCATTCTGTCCTTCTGTACCTATGTCATGTTGACTAGACGTCAATTAAGAGTTTCCGGGAAAACTTGGAACTATATTACTGGAGGAATATAGATACGGTTTTTCAAAGGGAGCTATTCCATTCCCAGCTGGAGGAAGAGGGGTTAGCATATGTGAGTCTAGGAGAACAGAAAGGCAGATGGTTGTACAATATAAGGTAGAGGTTCTGGGCTATGGAGGGCAGGTAAAGAACCCACTAGAATCACCCGAGATAAAGAGAAAGGAAAAGAGGATGGACACAGACACGAGCACAAACACAGACACACAGAGGCAGAGGAGCAACCCTGGAACTTGCTTCGTGGAGAGACATAGACTTGTGCCAGAAACAGAGTGTGGGAGACAGAGCCCGCGCAGGAGATGTGTGGTCCTGAGAGGAGTTTGGTGAGGATGTGCAGCAGCGCCCAAGCAGTCTGGCATTATCACCCGGTGCAGCAGACTCGGGGCTTACACAGGGCTGCAGGATACCCGCAGACGTGGGGAATGGGAGCGTGAGGGCCTGTTCAGACTGCTGTAGCCCTGTGACTCCAAAGGTCAGGGCCTAAGGAGGGGTCAACAAATTGCGCCTTCAAAACCTGTTAAATGCGGCCGGGCGCGGCGGCTCACACCTGCCACCCCAGTATTCTGGGAGGCCGAGCCAGGCGGAGCACCTGAGGTCAGGCATTTGAGAGCAGCCTGGCCAACATGGTGAAACCCCATCTCTACTAAAAATACAAAAACTAGCTGGGCGTGGTGGCGGCGCCTGTCGTCCCAGCTACTCAGGAGGCTGAGGCAGGAGAATCGCTTGAACCCAGGAGGCGGCGGTTGCAGTGAGCCGAGATCATGTCACTACACTCCAGCCTGGGCGACAGAGGGAGACTCCGTCTCAAAAAAAAAAAAAAAAAAAAGGACTGTTAAATCCATTAAAAATATACTCCCAGCTCCTCGGGAGGCTGAGGCAGGAGAATGGCGTAAACCCGGGAGGCGGAGCTTGCAGTGAGCTGAGATCCGGCCACTGCACTCCAGTCCAGGCGACAGAGCGAGACTCCGCCTCAAAATAAATAAATAAATAAATAAATAAAAATATACTCCCAACCAACAACGGCAGCCATGGGTCTGAGTCAAGCTTACTGAACTTACAATCCTGCCAGCCACAGAGTTTGTGTCATGTACTTCCCTCACACTGAAAGTTAAACAAATCTTGGTACCTGGGAAGACAGAGAAAGCCAAAGAGCTGGTCTTCTCCCATGTGTGGTCACAGCTGCGAACGTGTTAGGCAGAATTACCCTTTATAAAGTGGAGTGCAGCGCCCCAAAAGAATGAGACAGTGGACAGGTACGTTTTGATGTGCAGAGAAGGAAGATGTCCCTATCCCAGAGATATCATGAAAAGTGGTACTCGTGACTATGGATCGAGTGCTCAGGTGAAGAGAAAAGGGGGCCTGAATACACACAGTCCAGGCTTTCGGCCGGAAGCACGCTTCCATCACTCCTTCCCGGGCCTGACTCTTTACCCAGCCAGGGGACCCAGAACCTGGGTAAGAGGAAAGTATACACAGAAGGGCACAAGTCTACCTGGATTTCATCTGGCGCGTTCAGGAAATGGCTTGGGAGAAGGTTTGGAAGCATTCCGACGTTGTTGACTGGCAGAAAGAAGCAAAACAAAAATGTGTCAGAAGATCAGGTGGCAGATTTTCCCAAAGAAACGTGCAAAAAGATTGACACGTAAGGTTGTTCATCGCAGCGTGGTTTGATAACAGTGAGGAAACCGGAGGGAAAATTTTGTCCCGTAGTAGGAGACACCATCAGTGAATCATGGGGTTGTCCTATGTTGGAATGCAGTGTAGTCATTAAAATCTATGACTGGGCTGTTTACATGGGAGAAGATGCATGATGTAAGTTTTTTAAAAATATATGACAAAACAGCACATACGTATAATTCCGGTTTTGAAAATATGTGTGTGTTTAGGATTAGAAAAGTATGCACCAAAAGGCTATCTCAGAGTATTGGGATTTTAAGAGATTCATATTTATTTTATCAGCCTATCTATTCTTTCCAATTTTTCTGCAATGATATACTGTACACTTTCATATATAAAATGTAATTATTTTAAAATTCAGCAGAAGGTTTAGAAATCCAATTTGACTTTCTTCTATGTATACTATAAACACTGCACTGTGCACATGGCCATAAAATACCTTGTCTGTAAATCATTACAGAAACAAATATTGTTTTCTAAATAAGAGAGTCAATTCTCAACTAACTATACAGTATTTCATGGATCAATCACAGCAATGTTTGTTTGCTAAACTAATTCCTTTAGGCCAATGTTTCTGGGATTCTTTTTCTGCCAAATGTCAACACCAGTTCCATAAAAGACAATTCATTTTAATATTAGAAAATATAGTCGGTCCGGCTGGGTGCAGTGGCTCACACCTGTAATCCCAGCACTTTGGGAGGCTGAGGTGGGTGGATCACGAGGTCAGGAATTTGAGAGCAGCATGGCCAATATGGTGAAACCCTGTCTCTACTAAAAATACAAAAATTAGCTGGGCGTGGTGGCGGGTGCCTGTAGTCCCAGCTGCTTGGGAGGCTGAGGCAGGATAATCACTTGAACCTGGGAGGTGGAGGTTGCAGTGAGCTGGGATCGCACCACTGCGTGCCAGACTGGGCAACAGAGTGAGACTCCGTCTCAAATAAAAAAAGAAAATATAGTTGGGGGTTGAAATATATATGTCTGATACATTGCAAACCAATATATAAATTTTTTTATTCAGTGATGCCTCTAGAAGAAGTGTGCTTTGATATTCAACTTAATGCTATAGCTTAAAATATAGTCATGGTTTCAGTATAAAGCACCATGAAATAATCAGGTGTCACTAATCAGTGTCAGGTTATTTCCCTGATGTATTACAACAAGCTTTGCATCTTGCAATTTACTCACCTAAAATTCCAATTTCTAAGCCTGTAAGTTTTTCTTTAATATGCTCGTAGATGTCATCTTTGGTAAAATCTGCTTGTATAATCCTCACACTCCTCCCTGTAGTCCGCTCTACATGAGAGATAACAGTTTTTTAATGAACAGGGATCCAGATGCCCCCTGCCCGTGAAGTTTCCACCAGTGCTCCTGTATTACCTGAGCAGACATTGAAGAGGACAGCCCATTGCCCCAAACAGAAATGGGAGATGGCACTGGGTAAATGCTGGGAGGTGCTAAGAGATTGGTGAATGGTGGTTTCTACATGTCCCTAAGAGTTACTGCAGGGATGCGTATATGCATTAAGAGAGATTTACTGCAGCGGTTCTCAAAGTGAAGTCCACAAACCACAGCATCAGGGTTACAGGGAAACTTGTCAGAAATGCACATTCTCGGGCTCTATCCCAGACCCACTGCATCGGAAACTGTGGGTGAAGCCCAGCCAGCCACCTGCTTAACACACCTCTGAGTGACTTTGCTGCTTGCTCAAGTTTGAGACATCGGACTGACAGCTGTAAAAGCAAGGTCTGACACTGCCTCTGCTCATGTGTCAAGTCTCCTCCACACAGACCCACCAACTCTTTGTATTTGTCCAATGCTTTAGCATTCACAGAGCATTTACATACACGATGTCTTAGGTCATCGTCCCTACTACATTCTAAAGTAGACATTATGGTTTTCATTTTCCAGAGGAGAAAATGAAGGCTCGGAGAAGCTAACTAACATACCCAAGACAGTCCACTCTCTGGTCACTCCAAGTTCAATGCGCTCCCCACTACTCTGTGTTCACTTGCCTTCTGTGGGAGTTTTCCGGCAGATGTGAAAGCAACAAGCAGAGTTTACCAGTAGCTTGGTGAGCTGCTTTGCTTTGGAGTTAGCTGGTATTTGTGGGCCAAGCAATCTTGAGGCATAGTTTGGGGGTGGACAATGCTTTCAGGACAAAGACACTACTTACTTTTCAAAAGGATGATAAAAAGCACATTTCAGCATTGTGAGGCAAACACTGAGGATTGTCTCAGTTCTAGTCAAAGTTACTTCTGATATCCAGACACAGAACAAAAGCAGAATTCATGCGTCCAAGGGCACTGCACTCCACGGTGTGACTGCACAGCCCACACCTCCCACACCCATCTCCTGTCCCAGATCTCCCCCAGGGAGACAAGGCTCACCCCTGACAACCCACCATGGTCTTCACAAGTCTCCAGAACTAACGTCTCATCCCTTTGAGTTAAAGAGTTTATTAATTATTAAATTAATAATTATTAAAATTCAAAGGTCCCAAAAGAAATATGATTATCATTATTAACAAAAGAACACTTCAGAGCAAATCATAATAATAAAACATTGTGATACAAAAGTTGCCTCAGGGTTGTACAGTGTACAGCCTCCACATCCATACATGATGATCCTGGATCAAAACTGTTTTTAAAATCTGACAAACACCAGTAAGCACTGTCGCTCATCCTCCTGCCAGGAGCAGAGCACAGGCATAGGGAAGGGAAGTCCCAAACACTGATCTTGTTTTGTTTTGTTTTGTTTTGTTTTGTTTTGAGACAGAGTCTCGCTCTGTCGCCCAGGCTGGAGTGCAGTGGTGCGATCTCAGCTCACTGCAAGCTCCGCCTCCCAGGTTCATGCCATTCTCCTGCCTCAGCCTCCCGAGTAGCTGGGACTACAGGCGCCCACCACCACACCTGGCTAATTGTTTGTATTTTTAGTAGAGACGGGGTTTCACCGTGTTAGCCAGGATGGTCTTGATCTCCTGACCTCATGATCCGCCTGCCTCAGCCTCCCAAAGTGCTGGGATTACAGGCGTGAGCCACCGCGCCCGGCCACTGATCTTGCTTTTGAAGGGAGTGGCAGAAGCAACCAGGCAGCCAGGGCCTCAAGGATGAGCAGGGCTGATCTAGCGATGAAGGCACCACCCCAAAGGAGAAAGTGGACCTATCTGTGCCTCAGCTGGTTCCTGTTTCCCCCGGCTCCCAGAGCCAGTGTGCACTGAAGGTGACACCTTCCATCCCGCCCTCTGCTTTGTAACCAGGCTGCCCAGGAGAGTTGGTGCCCCAGGCTCTGAGAGCAGATGGGGGGATGCCAAGTATGTCAACTGGCAGGGTGGGAGCAGGCTTGGTTGGTGGGCTCCACACACATCTCCCTTATTTGGGGGGTCACTCACCGATCTCTGTGGCAATGGCCTCTAGTTTTTCCAGCGTCCGGCTAATAAGCACGACGTCGAGTCCACGTTTTGCTAGCTGAGAGTGGGAGTGAAAAACCAAAAGAGAAAAGGATGGTGAGCAGACAGGGAGGGTTTGAGTCGAGGTGACTCGGTCCCGAGGCTGTGCGTGTACTGGCAGGGTCCCGAGGCTGTGCGTGTACTGGCAGGGTCCCGAGGCTGTGCGTGTACTGGCAGGGTGACGTGGCTGCTTCACCTGGGCTGAAGTGTGCAGAATGTGACAAAGCTTTCTGGGCTAGGAATAGCGCAGCCCCCATGGGCCAGGCTGACTAGCAGGCCATCATGAGAGGCGTTAACACTTGTTGTGTGTTTATTGTGTGCCAGGACTTTTCTAAGTGCTTTCGTTGTCCAGGACCACAAACTGAAAGTGCTTCTCTGAAGTTCATGGGCTCAGCTACGCATCTGAATTTAAAATACTGGGGACTTTATACTATATGTTATGTAGCAGGGGGTGGAGCAGCATTCCATAGTAAAAGCAGTGTTTCTGCACCTATTTTTTTTTTTTTTTTTGCAATGGAGTCTCGCTGTGTCACCCAGGCTGGAGTGTAGTGGTGCAATCGCGGCTCACTGCAACTTCCAACTCCCGGGTTCAAGCAATTCTCCTGCCTCAGCCTCCCAAGTAGCTGGATTACAGGCATGCGCCACCAAGCCCAGCTAATTTTTGTACTTTTAGTAGAGACAGGGTTTCCCCATGTGTAAAGACGGGGTTTCCCCGTGTTGGCCAGGCTAGTCTCAAACTCCTGACCTCATGTGATCCGCCCACCTCAGTCTCCCAAAGTGCTGGGATTACAGGCCTGAGCCACCATGCCCGGCCATCTGCCCCAACTTTTGAGCTGCTTCTTATGCACAAGGACACCCTTCTTGTGGCTTACTCGACCTGAGACCTTTCTTCCTGTTTTCTGACTCCGAACAGAAGAGTAAATGGGATGGGGAGCATGGGGTGGAGAGCTGGACTCGTCCCCTGAGACCAGCAGGGCGGCCCTGCAGAGTGGGTAACACCTGGACTCCCGAGGGCTGCGTGACGGGGTGGGGAACCGTGTGCTTCACACAGAGCAGTTTCGGAGAGATTCCACGGGGGATGTGTAAATGTGCGTCGCCGGAGGTGTGTCTGTATCTAAAACTGTTACCAGTGAGAAAAGTTAGAGTTTTTCCTGAAAGACGAAAGGAAAAACCAACATTCGTTTAAACAGAGACGGATGACATTTGAATTAGTGGCAAAGGCCCCAGTTTATTGAAATCTGTCTCTGTGGTTTCAGTCAAATGATTCATACTGTTATTTTCTTTAATTGTGGTAAAATACAACATAGCAAAATCTACCATCTTAAGAAAAATGTGGAATACTTTACGAATGTCTGTGTCATCCTTGGGAACTCATGCTAATGTTCTCTGTATGGTTCCAGTTTTAGTATATGTGTTGCAGAAACAAGCACTACGCTGTTATTTTAAGAAGTTACGTATTATAGGCTGGGCACGGTGGCTCACACCTGTATTCCCAGCACTCTGGGAGGCCAAGGCAGGCAGACCACCTGAGGTCAGGAGTTCAAGACCAGCCTGGTCAACATGGTGAAACCCTGTCTCTACTAAAAATCCAAAAAAAAAAAAAAAAAAAAAAAATTAACTGGGCGTGATGGCACACGCCTGTGATCCCATCTATTTGGGAGGCTGCAGCAAGAGAATCGCTTGAACCCAGGAGGTGGTGGTTGCAGTGAACCGAGATTGTGCCACTGTACTCCAGCCTGGGTGACAAAGCAAGACTCCGTCTCACAAGAAAGAGTTACATATTATAGAAAACACATAAGAAGCTGAATTATAGTCTATAAGATATAGTCTCCAAAAGCTAGTAATTCACTATAGCCCACAGTCTCAGAATCACCCAAGGAGATGTCAAAAAAGAAAAAAAAAAAAAACACCGATTCCCACCAAACCATCTGATATGGTTTGGATCTCAAGTCAAATTGTAATCCCCAGTGTTGGAGGTGGGGCCTGGTGAGAGGTAATTAGATCGTGGGGACCATTTTTCATGGTTTAACACCATCCCCCAGGTGCTGTCCATGGTAAGAGTGAGTCATCGAGGGATCCGGTGATTTAGAAGTGTGTGGCACCTCCCCTCTCTTCCTGCTGCTCCAGCCATGTGATGTGCTCACTCCCCTTTTGCCTTCCACAGTGCTTGTAAGTTTCCTGAGGCCTCCAAAGCTGAGCAAATGCAAGCATCGTCCTTCCTGTACAGCGTGCGGAACCGTGAGCCAATTAAACCTCTTTTCTTCATAAATTACCCAATCTCAGGTATTTCTTTATAGCAGTGCAAGAACGAAATAATACACCATCCTGATAAAAATCTCTGGGGTGGAAGCCTCAGGGCTTTCATCTTTTTCTGTTTGTGTTTATTAAATTATACTATTATATGCACAAATACATCCTCATTGTAAAAGATTCCAACAATGCCAAGGAAAACAATGTGTCCAAGGCTGCCCCTGCCTATTTCCCCACCCACCCCTAGGCTCCCACCACCTTTAGTTTGTTGTTGAGCCCTTCCCTAACTTTTTCTCTACATTGACAGGCATATATCGGCACATATAGAAATAAAGGTTTCTTTTGTGAGTTTTATTTATTTTTATCCTACATAAATGACATTATAAGCAGTGTCCTGCAATATTCTTTTTAACTTAATGACATATTTTATCTCTAAGAATCGTGTATATTTCCATAGCAGTCCACGAAGAACCACTTGATTCTTTTCTATTGCTCCATGGTATTCTAGAGTTCACCTTAGGGTGTTTCCAAGGTTTTCTACTACCAATCTTGCTACAGTGAAAGATCTTCTATATAGCTCTTTGTATATATGAGTAAATTAATTCCTATATACTGTATAGGAATATTTGGGACTACAGATGCATGCCATCATGCCTGGCTAACTCTTTATTTTTTGTAGAGATGAGGTCTCACTATGTTGGCCAGGCTAGTCTTAAACTCCTGGGCTCAAGTAGTCTTCCCGCCTCAGCCTCCCAAAGTGCCAGGATTACAGGGGTAAGCCACCACTTTAATTGTTAAAGCCACCACACCTGGCCCCTTTATTGTTATCCAATTATCCAATTATCAGTAGGGCTAAGCATCATTTGCTATGTTATGTGTGAGTTACCAGTACATACCCCTTGCCCATTCTTCTATGGAGTAACTTATCATTTTCTTATCAATTTGTAGAAGTCGTATATATCCCCGGTATTGATTATTTGCTTGCCATGTACATAGCAAGTATTTTCTACTTTGTTTCTGGTGCCCTTGTCATACATTATATACTACTTGTAATGTTATCAAATTTGTGAATGTTTTCCTTGTTTTATATGTTCTTTTTGATTTTCCTTAACTTCAAGGATATAAATATGTTTTTCTATATCCTTTTGTTTGTTTATTTTGAGAATGGTATGAGGTTGAAATTATTCCACAATATGTTTTTCAAATTGGGTGCCTAATGGTCTCAACAACATTCTCCACTGTCCATTCATTCCTAATTTAAAATGTTGACTTAGTCATATGCTCAGTTCTCATGTTTGCCTGGGGCTGTTTCTGGTTTATTGTTTCCGTCGCACTGACCTATTTATCAATCTCCACACCAGGGCCACTTCTGATTTAATCGTAAGCTTATATTAGCCTTTGATAGCTTTCCAATATTTGCGTATTTTTGACCTCATTATCTTAGCTGACCCCTCCTATACAATGTTAAGGAAGCTCCTACCATTTATTATTCTCTTTCGAAATTTTATTTCATCTTCTTTGTTTAATCTTCCAAATAAATGGCAAAATTGTCTAGACAAGTATTAAAGTAGGGATATTTAGGGAAAAATTTATATCTTTTCAGGAATCAGTTGTCTTACCCATAAGTATATTATAGTATCCATTTTTTTTCAAATCTCATATAGCCTTCTAAACATTTAAAAGATTTTTCATGTAAATCCTGGACATTTCTTGTTAGGTTTGTGTTAATTAGGATAACATTAGTTGCTGTAACAAATAACTCCATAATTTCAGCCTTTTAACACAAAGGAAGTCTGTTTTTGTCTTACGTAGCAGACCCTATTTCACATTTGGGAACCCATTCAGGACCCAACGCTGAGACAGCGTTTGTCATCTTTACTGCCAGGTCTCTAAGATTGCTCTGGGCTTCGCCATCCAGCTAGTGCCAGGATTGAGAGGGGCTGGAGAAGATATGCCCTCTGTTAACCACCTTGATCAAGAAGTGACCCACATCCTTTCTGCTTGCTTTCATTTGCAGAATGAGTTGCATGGCCTCACACAGATGTCAAGGAGCCTGGGAAGTGCCCTGCTGGGAGCCATTTGCCAGCTGCAACTCCACTCAAAGAAGAGAGAGTAGGGATCTGGGTGGACATTGAGTTGCTCCTGCCACCAGGATCTTAAGTTTATTCACTGCCATGGTGAGCTGACTTATTCTGGATAGAAGACCCTTCAGGATTAAGTAGGTAGGTTCAATTCCTGTCTCTACCACTTATTTCTGTCAGCGCAAGTCAGTCGTTCTGGGGATCACAGAAGGGAATACATTCAAAAGTGTGTGGCGCAGCTGGGCGCATTGGCTCACACCTGTAATCTCAGCACTTTGGGAGGCCGAGGTGGGCAGAGTACGAGGTCAGGAGTTCGAGACCAGCCTGGCCAACATGGTGAAACCCTGTCTCTACTAAAATATAAAAGTTAGCCGGGCGTGGTGGCGCATGCCTGTAGTCCCAGCTACTCAGTGGGCTGAGGCAGGAGAATCACTTGAACCCGGGAGGCAGAGCTTGCAGTGGGCCGAGATCGCGCCACTGCACTCCAGCCTGGACAACAGAGCGAGACTCTGTCTCAAAAAAAAAAAAAAAAAGGTGTGTGGCAGAGAATCTGTCACATAAGAAGCCCTCAATTGTGTTACCTATTTTTCTATATATTCTAATTTGTTATTAATCGTGAGTGGGAGCTCTTTAAACAGCCACCTCACAGAATTTTTTATTTGTTCTGATAGTCTGTTCATCAGTGTTTGGTTTTCATCACAGACAATAGTATTCTCTACAAAGAGTACAGTTTTGTCCCTTTCTTTCCAATATTTGCATGTTTTTGGCCTCATGATCTTGGCAGACACCTCCTACACTTACAGTGTTTCTCAGGATGCAAGCATGAGGTTTCCTGTCACTTCTGGTAGATGTTCTTTATCAATTTAAGAACAATTACATCTGTTCCTTTTTTCCGAATTACTTTTTTAATAAACTGCTGGATTCAGTTGGCAAATATTTAAATTGGATCATACTTCTCTGATGCCATCCTTGTCCCGTTTTGGTATCTGAGTCATGCTCATCTGTCTGGATAATTTATCAAACATGTACAGGATCAACTTGTCCCAGGAGCTTCCCAGTTTTAAAACTGAAAGTCCCACATCTGAAATCACCTTTGCAAAAATTGTAACAGTGAGAAAATTATGGCAATAAAAGAGATCTGATCTAATCAACCCCTTATCTTGCCCTTAAGCTTTCAAATTATCCTTAATTATTCTTGGGTTTGGGCCAAGCTAACTTTGGGAGATACTTAGTTTGTAATGTAAATTATCATAACCCGTTCCCAAAACTCAACCACCTTGGTAAAGCTGATGAAGGGTCACCAAGCTAGGGAGAGGAGCCTGAACTCTGCTAAGGTGTAGACATAAAGGGTTACCCAGCATTATATTGGAGGTCACGAGATAGGCAACATCCCCCAGTTACTCTTGCAGACAAATATCACTATTGTACAAGCCAAGATTGGCCTTTTGAGATGTCTTTTCAGGTTTTTTGCATTTCTGATGACTGATGGTTCCACCTTGACCTGCCAGTCACTCCTGTTGTCCCCCATTCAGCCGGCTCTGCGTGAATTAAGCTCTTTTTCTATTGCAGTTCTGCTGTCTTGATAAATCAGCTCGGCCTCGGCAGCAGGCAAAATGAACCCACTGGGTGGTTACCCATCCGGGGAACCCTCCAAGCACAGAAAAATCAAAAGTCAAAGTTAACCAGCCTAGAAATATGGGGGGCGGGGGGGCTTTTTCTTATTCCTCGAGGATTTGGTGATATTGTAAAAATGTCTGGACATCTTATTCAGCTGTAGTTCTTCATAACTGCCTCTTTCATTTTTTTCATGACTACTAATCGCTTGGTGTTTTTCTACTTCTTCTTAAGCCAATCGTGATTATTTATATTTTCACAGAAAATTGTTTATTTCATCCAGATTTTCAATTTGTCAGTACAAAGATTTAAATGGTATTTTCTTCCTCTCTTTTCTTCTTCCTCTTCTTTTGAAATAAATTTCCTCTTCTGTAGCTAGCTTCCTAGAATTGGTCCTTTTCTTTCTTCTTTTTTGTGCTTCTTCTTTGTTTTTTTCTGAGACAGCATCTCACTCGTCGCCCAGGCTGGAATGCAATAGCTGGATCAGAGCTCACTGCAATCTTGAACTCCCAGGCTCAAGCAATGCTCCCACCTCAGCCTCCTGAGTAGCTGGGATTACAGGTGTGTGCTACCATTCCTGGCTAATTTTCTAATTTTTTGTGTATATGAGGTCCCACTACTTCGCCCAGGCCAATCTCAGACTCCTGACTTCAAGGGATCCTCTTGCCTCCTCCTTGCAAAGTGCTGGGATTATAGGCATCAGCCACAGAGCCGGACCTCTTTTTTTTTTTTTTTTTTTTAATTTAAGATTTTCAAAGATTTGTCTCTTATTTGGCATTTTAAAGAATTGGTTTGACTGTTGGTTTGCTTTAAACTGATCAATTCCATTTCTTCCTGTGTTTTTTATATTATCAGTTTTTGTTCTCTATTAATTTCCTCCTTGTATCTCTTTTGGAATTTTTTTTTTTTTTTTTTTTTTTTTGAGACGGAGTATCGCTCTGTGGCCCACGCTGGAGTGCAGTGGTGCAATCTAGGCTCACTGCAAGCTCCGCCTCCCAGGTTCACACCATTCTTCTGCCTCAGCCTCCCAAGTAGCTGGGACTACAGGCACCTGCCACCACGCCCGGCTAATTGTTTGTATTTTTGGTAGAGACGGGGTTTCACCGGGTTAGCCAGGATGGTCTCAATCTCCTGACCTCGTAATCAGGCCGCCTCGGCCTCCCAGAGAGCTGGGATTAATAGGCGTGAGCCACCGCGCCCGGCCACTGATCTTGCTTTTGAAAGGAGCGGCAGAAGCAACCAGGCTTCTTGTTCCTTTTCTAGAGTTTCTTGGAAGCTAAATCTGTTTATAATCTTTCTTATTTTCTGACAGATGCCTTTAAAGCCGAAAGTTTCCATCTGTGTAGCACCTTGGCTGCAATTCATGAGAGTACCCACTTTTATTTTTTCTGTAATCTTAGAAGTACACTGGAGAATACTTTCTGAGTATAGGTGGGGATGGATATCATTTTCTAACGTTATTTTTAATTTTATTGCATGGTGGTTAGTGAATGTAATGGTATATCTTTTGCTATTTGGAATCAGTCACAATTTCCTCTGTAGCCTAGTCAGCAGACCATTTATATGAATGGCTCCTGTGTATCCTTCAGGAATGTATATGAAATCTTTGTTGGCTACCCAGTCTTGTAAATAGTTGTCTATTAAATTAAACTTGAGGTTTACCAGATGCCCTACCAGGTATTTGTTAACCCAGTATGAGAGGATATTCAAATTCCTTATAGCCTTAATTATTTCTTATTTATGTAATAAGATGTTACATTACAAGTTTCAACAGGAGTGCTAAGACACAACAGACATTAGATCACAAAACGAGTTCAGAGAAAGAACCTAGAAAAAACTGTGTTATTGTAAGATAACAGTGAATATACGTGATGTGTGTCCCTTGTTCTTGGCACAAAGCTCATAATACCCCTATAATTTCCTGATCGATAGGGATGATCTTTGTTACAAAGTTTGGTCTTGGTCCCCAGTTCCCGACACAAGAGTTTCTAAGATTCTTGGAATCTTCAGAGTGATGAGAGTGTGTTTTTGTTGTTGTTATTGTTGTGGTTCCTTACTGCATTGTAGGAGCCTCTCATATATACAACATCAGCAGTTTCAGCAGCAGATGGCATACCAAGGAGCATTTTTAAAAGTTTATTTCCATAGGTGTTTGTGGAACAGGTGGTATTTGGCTGCATGAGTTAGTTCTTTAGTGGTGATTGTATGCTTACGAGATGACTGGTGGCTGGGGACCCCTAGAGAGCTTCAGGATGGGGGCTGGAGAAATCAAGTGTGTGATTGCAGGGTTAGAACCTTCAACCCCACCTCCCGACCTCCTTCTTTGTTCCAAGGAGGGAAGAGGGGCCGGGGATGGAATTAATCTCAAATGGCCAATGACTTAATCAATCATGCCTGTGTAGCAAAACTCCATCAAAACCTTCGGCCGGGCGCGGTGGCTCACGCCTGGAATCCCAGCACTTTGGGAGGCCAAGGTGGGCGGATCACGAGGTCAGGAGATCGAGACCATCCTGGCTAACACGGTGAAACCCCGTCTCTACTAAAAAATACAAAAAACTAGCCAGGCGAAGTGGTGGCGCCTGTAGTCCCAGCTACTCGGGAGGCTGAGGCAGGAGAATGGCGTGAACCCGGGAGGCGGAGCTTGCAGTGAGCTGAGATCCGGCCACTGCACTCCAGCCTGGGTGACAGAGCGAGACTCCGTCTCAAAAAAAAACAAAAACAAAAACAAAAAAAACAAAAAAAAAACCTTTAAGCGACAGGATTCAGAGAGCTTCTAGGCTGCAAACACACGGAGGCACTGGGAGACGGTATCCCCCGAGAAGGCTTGGAGGCTCCAACCCTTCCCCACACCTGGCCCTACGCATAAGTAAGGTGCCTTCCTGAGCTCTGTGAGCCATTCTAGCAGAGTCTTGAACCTAAGGAGGGGTTTGTGGGAGTCCCTGATTTATACCCAGTCAGTGAGAAGTGCAGGAGACCTGGGACTTTCAACTGGGATCTGAAGGGCATGGGGGCAGTCTAGTGGGACCGGGCCCTTAACCTGTGGGGTCTGTGCTACCTCTGGGTAGTGTTAGAAATGAATTGAATTGGAGGACATCCAATTGTGTCAAGAGAGTTGGGGAACTGGTTGGTGTGAGGAGAAAACCCCATGCATTTAGTGTCCGAAATGTGAGCAGAAAGAGCACAAAATAATCAGATGGAGCAGGGACCCCTCTTAGGAGCCCGCTGACCACTGCCACCCCTACCAGCATGAAATGAAGGACAATCTTAGTCCCTCCAAGGGAAATTCCAGGCCCCTAGCTAGCCTGAGAAGCACGTGAGCAACCTGATGAGTAGAAAGGTAACAAGCAGCTTCACGTCATGGCCACGGAGGTTGGCTCGAGATACCAGTTCCCCGCAGCGACTAAAGCTAACGTCTGGACACGTGTCCCTGAGTTATTTTTCGGAAACCCGGAGCCCCCACCAACTGGAAAATACTGTTCACTCATACATAGACCTCAGATGAGGGGCGGCTGAGGACTGAACATGGCTGCTGTTTTGTTCTAAACTTCTTCCTAAGGGCTGGAGCGAGTTACGCCCACAGGCCAGACCTTAACGTTTCTTTCTGCTGGCCCCAGTTTTTAGACAAAGCTTCACTTCCTTAACCAATTGAAACCGGGGCATTGCTGAATCCACCTGTGGCTTATAAGCCCCCACTTCAAGTTATCCCGCCTTTTTCAGACAAACCAGTGTATAACGCCTGTGTATTGACTTATGACTTTGCCTATCTACTTTCCTGAAACCTACCCCTGCCTTTAAAAACCCCTGCTTGTGAGCCATTAGGGAGGTCATCTCTTAAGCAGGAGCTGCCTGATCCTCCTTACTCGGCGGCCTGCAAATCATTACCCTCCTTTCCCTCACTGCAAAACCTCAGGGTGGATGTTTGGCTTTACTGCACCAGGCGAGGCAGCCCAGGTTTTGTTCAGAAAAAGTAATATCTGTGAACTAGAATGTGATTCTTGAGCCCTTCCCAGTGGACCCCTCACTCACAGAAGAAAGATAACAAGGTAAAGAGGGAGGCCGGGCACCGTGGCGCACATCTGTAGTCCCAGCAGTTTGGGGGCCAAGGCAGGAGGATTGCCTGAGCCCAAGAGTTGGAGACCAGCCTGGGTAGCACAGTGGGACCCCATCTCTACAAAAAATAAAAATAAATTATCTTGGCATGGTGGCACGTGCCTGTGGTCCCAGCTACTCAGAAGACTGAGGCAGGGGGATCCCTTGAACCCAGGAGGTTGAGGCTGCAGTGTGCTCTGATTGCACACTGCACTCCAGCCTGGGTAACAGAGCAAGACCCTATCTAAAAAAAAAAAAAAAATTGGCCAGGTGCAGTGGCTCACAGCCACAATCCCAGCACTTTGGGAGACTGAGGTGGGCGGATCACAAGGTCAAGAGTTCAAGACCATCCTGGTCAACATGGTGAAACCCATCTCTACTTTTAAAAAAATACAAAAATTAGCTGGGCATGGTGGCACACGCCTATAGTCCCAGCTACTCAGGAGGCTGAGGGAGGAAAATCACCTGAACACAGGAGGTGGAGGTTGTAGTGAGCAGAGATCGCACCACTGAACTCCAGCCTGGAGACAGAGTGAGACTCTATCTCAATAAATAAATAAATACATAATTTAAAATAAAAAATAAAAAAAGGTAAAGAGAGTAGCAACTAAGAGGAATGTGTGAAAAGGATTTCTTTGGTTCTCTCTGCTGCCGAACTGTGACTGCCATCCCCACTGGGTCGGGTGTGGAGGGAGCATTGCCCGCCTCTCACCTCGCAGTAAAGGAGAGGGCTCTCAGTAGTCCCTTCCCCTCTTGTTTCAGGATTTATGTTCACTGTGCGTTCTTGTTTTTTATTCCCCCTCTCCTTTTTTGCCTGAATGAGTTCATGTAGGATAGGTAATGTTGTGGCAACAAGTTAACACTGAAATCTCAGCAGTTTAACACAACAGAAGTTTACTTCTTATTCGTTATGCTCAAACTGTAGACTGATCTTTGACCCAGATCCCCCAAAAATCTCATGAGCAGGAGGTTGCTGCTCCTCAGCTGCTCTGATGCTGGAACCTTCTGCTGCCAAGGGCGAGGCCTGCTGCTGAGACTTGGTTCAGACAGTAGAAATGTAAGTGTTTATTCACGATCTCGGCTCACTGCAACCTCGGCCTTCCAGGTTCAAGGGATTCTCCTGCCTCAGCCTCCTGAGTAGCTGGGACCACGGGCATGTGCCACCACGCCCGGCTAATTTTTGCATTTTTAGTGGAGATGGGGTTTCACCGTGTTGCCAGGCTGGTCTCTGACTCCTGACCTCAGGTGATCCGCCCACCTTGGCCTCCCAAAGTGCTAGAATTACAGGTGTGAGCCACTGCTCTTGGCCCAAAACTTCTGTCTCAAAGCACAGAGACCTTGGGAGAAGCAAAGGTGGAGGCAGAGTGCTGGGTGCAGGGCCCGAGGAGGCTGACGCAGGACGGGGTGAATTCGCCAGGGTCAAGGTCCTGCAGAGCAGCGAGCGGCACTTCCATGGGGAGAGCCCACAAAAGGGCCCCACGGGGAAAGAGTCAGTGTCAGTCACCAGACCCAGAGAGGGAGACACACAGACCTGCCCGATGCCCCTTCCTTGTCCTCCCTCCTATGCTCTCCCATCTCCCTCCTCCTCAGACTTGGGCAGGTTCCCGCATCTCAGTTAGCAACGACGGAATGGAGAACTGCGAGGCCAGGAAAGAGAGAAAACACCGCGGCACTGTCTTCCGACGGCAGTGGCATCCAAAGCAGGCCCTAGCTGTGGGGAGGGGAGATGTAACTTTCATCACAGGGTCAGCATTTGGACTCCTGCAGGTGACTGGCACTGTAACTACGAAGTGAAACATGTTTGCATCTGGAACTGACCAAAGGACTTTGTTTCACCTAGGGAGGATCAGCGAGGCAACAGGAGTGGAGGCAGAGAAAGAACCACCGCTAAGAGGTTTAAAGAGACACTTAGAAACAGAACGGTCATGAACAACCCCTGAAGAGTCCCATGAGACTGCTTATTGAAAACACTGATTACACTTTGTGTTTCTTCCTCTGAAAAAGACATGCTAATTGCCCACAGTGGTTGTAAATATGTCAGTTGCTTTTTTTTTTTTTTTTTTTTTGAGATGGAGTCTGGCTCTGTCGCCCAGGCTGGAGTGCAGTGGTGTAATCTTGGCTCACTGCAATCTCTGCCCCCCAGGTTCAAGCAGTTCTCTGCCTCAGCCTCCCTAGTAGCTGGGATTACAGGCACCCACCACCACGCCCGGCTAATTTTTGTATTTTCCATAGACAAGGGGTTTCACCATGTTGGCCAGGCTGGTCTTAAACTCCTGATCTCGTGATCCACCCACCTCAGCCTCCCGAAGTGCTGGGATTACAGGCGTGAGCCACTGCACCCAGGCAGTTGCTTTTAATTTCTTTACAGTTTCAGTTATTTGAAGTTATATTGTCAGGAATAGAATATGGCCAGTATTCATAATCTGAAATTTATTAATAAGAATATTTTCCTTTTATTAGGTTGGTGCAAAAGCAATCGTGGTTTTTGCCATCAAAATAATGGCAAAAACCGTGATTACTTTTTCACCAAGCTAATATTATTTCTTCTCTTGAATTACATTTTGTCTGATACTGATGTTGCTTCCATTCCTCTTCTTTTGCTTTCATTTTCCCAGTATATAGTTTTTTCATTCATTTATTTTCAACCTCTCTGTAATCAACATTGGATTTTTAAGCCCCATCTGAGCATTTGCCATTTATCAGTAAGTGTAACTGTCATATTTTTTGAGATTGCAGATTTGTTACACTAACTTCTGCTGTCTTATTTGAGTTTCCCTTCACTATGCTTTCTTTGCCATTTGTCTCCCTTTTATGACTAGTAAGCAGGATAGGATTGGCAATACTGTAGTAACAAACTAGCCCCAAGTCTCAGTGGCTTCTTACAAGAGGCATTCGTTCTTCCTCCTGCAATGTCTTCTTTAGATAATACAATAGTCCAGGGCAGCCCCCTCCCTGCAATGATGCAGGGTTCTAGACTTTCTCCCAGGGCTGAAACTAGGATGAGGCAAGTAAAGCACTCCGGATGCAAAATTTAAGGAGGTGCTCTTTCTCAGGTTCATGGTCACCTCGCAAGCCTCACCTTAGTCCTGGCCCTGCTTTTTCCATCTAGTGGCTGCACTCTTCAACACGAAGCCTATGCTGGTTTGCCTCATATTGAGTAATTGAGCATCAAATTTGATTACAGTGTAGCAAAGACAAATTCATGTCTGCAACTTAAAAATAAGCTACAAGTGCAGGGCGCGGTGGTCACGTCTGTAATCCCAGCACTTTGGGAGGCTGAAGCAGGTGGATCACGAGGTGAGGAGATCGAGACCATCCTGGCTAACATGGTGAAACCCCGTCTCTACTGAAAAAAAAATCAAAAAGTTAGCTGGGCATGGTGGCGGGCACCTGTAGTTCCAGCTACTCGGGAGGCTGAGGCAGGAGAATGGCGTGAACCCGGGAGGCAGAGCGTGCAGTGAGCCGAGATCACACCACTGCACTCCAGCCTGGGCAACAGAGTAAGACTCTGTCTCAAAAAATAAATAAATAAAAAATAAAATAAAAATAAGCTACAAGAACAAGAGTAGTCATTTTCTGGGGTGGGGGTATTGGGAAGATGTTGCTCAAAGGATACAAAATGTCTTTTCTGTATCCTTTGATGGAAAGTAAGATAGGAAAAAATGTTCAAGGGATCTATTGTACACCATGTATACATGCTGTATTAGTAACAATGTATCATATTCTTTAAAATTGATGAGAACAGGTTTTAAGTGATCTCAGCACAAAAAATAGTAAGTATGTAAGGTAATTTATATGTTAATTAGTTCGACTGAGCCATTTTACAATGTATATATATTTTAAATGTCATTTTGTACCCAATAAATATACACAATTTTTTTGCCAATTAAAAATTAGTTAACTAAAATAAGTAAAAGAATAGCCATTTTTTGCAAACTGCATATAAAAATACTAGTTCTACCTGTGGATTAGTAAAACATTGACATAAAAAATGCACACAAAACAATAAACATTTTCTAAAAGTACATACAAACAAAAAGATGCACATCAAACGTATTAGGAAGGTTGCATATGGGAAGACGGGGAATAGAAATGGGAGGTGGGAATGAAAGAAAATAAATGAGAGAGGGACTGTGTATGGATCAATGATAATAACTCAATCCTCTATGTCTTTGACAAAGAAGAAGGAGAAGGAGGAGGAAGAAAAGGAAAGTGGGATAAAGGATCAGAAAGGGAAGAAAATAGAAAAAATTAGAGTATGACTGCCAGGGTAGGCCTGTTTTATTATTGCTGGGTTTTTTTGTTTGTTTGTTGTATTTTTAGTAGAGACGGGGTTTCGCCGTGTTGGTCAGGCTGGTCTCAAACTTCTAGCCTCAAGTGATCAACCCGCCTCAGCTTCCCAGAGTGCTGGGATTACAGGTGGGAGCCACCACGTCCAGCCCCTGTACTGCATCTGGCCTCCATGGTAGACCTATATTTTGATGGAAGTAGTATATATGTAATTTGCTACTTATTAAGTAAATTATACCAATTCCAAATTTTACAATAGCCATGATAGAAAATTTCAGATTCTTGTCTATAAAAGCTTATTTTACAGCTGCCTTTAACTATTCTAGTTTATATTTTAGCTAAGGCTGGTCTTATCAATTAATAAGACTGGAATCACATACATTCTGACAAAAGAATTTCATATTTTTATGTTAAATTGTTAAAGAATTCCAAACTTCATAAAAGCAAGCTGATGATTACTTGAGTTTTAAAATTAGTATCCCCTAGAATCTTTTTTAATAAACCTGTTTGACCTCATCTGACACCCTTGGGCAGGTAACTTTGCTGTTACCAAATCTTTGTTTAACAATTCTCAGCCAGTGAAGGTGCAGACAGCTCACGGCCAGTGAGGTTGGAAACAGAGGAGTCGTTGGGACATTATAGCTTGACAGAGAAGCTGACCTCCAGGTGACATGGGCAATAGCCTTCAGAAAATCAGCCCACTGGGTACCTAACTCAGCAATATTATTTTGCATTCCTTTTTAGACTAACTATATACATCCATAGTGCTTAAATGCTGTTCATTCAGACCTTTTGTCTTCTTGCTTAGATCCTTTGTTACTAAGTCAATATAAAACTTTAACAACTGCTAACATGTGTCTTTGAGAATTGTGCTCTTACAACACTGAATGTGAAATGTTGTCTGATCCTTTGAGTTATTTGGCTAAATGGCCACAACAGTTATACTATAATCCTAATGTCTCTAAGATTTTGGAAATAATGTAATAAACATACTACCATGCTCTACTAAAGACAAAGAATATCAAAAGAAGTTTTAAGATCTGGCTTTATGATATTTTCAAGAGATAGCCTAAAAGAGAAAGTTGAAGTGAAGACAGACAGACATATATATATATATATATGATATTTATTCATATCCACTAAAATAGGCATTAAAACAAGTAAGTATTACTAGAAATAAAAGCGAGTTAAAAGGCTAAATTTATCAGGAAGTTATAGCAATTGTAATCCTGGATTGCTTACTAAAATAGCTTTACATAAAACTACAAAGGGAACTGAAAAATACCTATCAGAGTGGGAGATTTCATTTTACCTTTTCAGTAATTGTTGGGTGAAACACACAAACATTTGGCAGAGATACAAATTACGTACACCACATAAATAATGCATCTGATCTAAAGGCCGTGTCTAAACACAGAACAGGGGCAGATGATGTTCCTTTGAAAGTTGGCTCTTTGAAAACACTGATAATCCTGACAAATCTCCAGCAGAACTGATCAAGGGAAAGAATAGAGCACAGGAATAAGCGGCAATATGAGACAATATGAGGAATTTTAAATGAGTGTAATTAGAGGTACAGCCAAGATTTAAAATGTAGAAAAAGGGTTGAAAGAGGAGAGTGAGCACGCACAGTTCATTTTGCTGCCTATTGAAACCCTTTTAAACCATAGGAAATTATGTGTGTGTGTGTGTGTGTGTGTGTGTATTTTCTCCTTTTAGCTTTTAGTTTTTTCCTAGGAAAACAGAAATGCATGGGGAAGGTGACAACAAGAGACAAGAGCAATCCCAAAATGTTTGTTTTTGGAGACAGGGTCTCACTCTGTTACTCAGGCTGTAGTGCAGTGGTGTGATCGAGGCTCACTGCAGCCTCATCCCCCTGGGCTTCAGTGATCCTCCCACCTCAACCTCCTGAGTAGCTGAAACTACAGGCATGCACCACCATGCCTGGCTAATTTTTTTGTGTGTGGTAGAGTTGGGGTCTTGCTCTGTTGCCCAGGCTAGTCTCAACTGCTGGCCTCAAGCTACCCTCTCGCCTCAGCCTTCTAAAGTGCTGAGATTACAGGCATGAGCCACCATGCCCAGACCTGGCCTACGAAACTTTTGTTGCTAGAAAATGGATGGGCAAGATCTCAAATCCTAAACCAGCAACAGAGTACGCTGAAAACTGACAAAATGCATACCAGTAAAATCCTCAAAAGTCTCAGGCACTGCCAGTACAGAACCTGGGAGAGAGAAGCTAGACTCAGGAGGCTTGGGTCAGAGTGAGAAGTCATCATCTCCGGATGCCATTCTCCACTCCAGGCAGGCACTGAGGACAGGGCCCTCTCTGAGAGTGAGGAGATAAAGCAGTGGGTATGCATCGAGTGCGATTCCAGAACAGCAGGTGGCCTTCACTCTACAGGCAGGAGGTAAGATGGTTTTTCTCTGCGAAATCTGACCCACCCCAAGGAAAAGGCCTCAAGGCGCTTGCTTAGGACTCCTCTCACCCTGATCATACTCACAGATTCAAGACCCACTCAACACAAGGAATGTCCAGGCAGGTTCCTAACCTGACCTAATCAGACAACAAGACAACAGGAAGTGTCTATGAGCAGCAGCTAACTTGAAAGACAGACTGCCAAACAAACGCAGGAAAGAGCAACTTGGTGGAACAGCGCCAGGCAGGAGACAACCTTTTTTTTTTTTTTTTTTTTGAGATGGGCTCTCGCTCTGTTGCCCAGGCTGGAGTGCAGTGGTGCAATCTCGGCTCACTGCAACCTCCGCCTCCCGGGTTCAAGCAATTCACCTGCCTCAGCCTCCTGAGTAGCTGGGATTACAGACGCACACCACCAGGACCAGCTAATTTTTTGTATTTTTAGTCGAGATAGGGTTTCACCATGTTGACCAGGCTGGTCTCGAACCCCGACCTCAAGTGATCTACACACCTCGGCCTCCCAAAGTGCTGGGATTATAGGTGTGAGCCACTGTGCCTGGCCAACCATTTTTAAAAGAAGAAAAAAATACCTTCGGAGGAATTAGAGAAGCTACTACATCTATGAAAAGAAGAGGCTGCTTCACAAATGAAAATTCAGAAGTATAAAAAATTTTTAATTTCTTTGAAAATTTTAATTTTAAGAAATTGAAAAAGAAAAGAGCAAGAATGAAAAAAATGCATTTGAGAGGATGGA
>NW_016805186.1:1240675-1252455 GCF_001698545.2 Rhinopithecus bieti | reverse complement strand
ACTCCGTCTCAAAAAAAAAAAAAAAAAAAAAAAAAACTTTGGAAAAGTTGGCATTACATCATTCATATGTCACTTAACAACAGGGATATGTTCTAAGAAATGCATTATTAGGCAATTTCATTGTGCCAACATCACAGAGTGCACTTACACACACCGAGAGGGTGTAGCCTGCTACACAACTAGACTATGTGGTAGAGCCCATTGCTCTTAGGCTACAAACCTGTGTGGTATGTGACTGTACTGAATATAGTAGGCAACTGGAACATAGTGGTGAGTATTTGTGTTATCTAAACATAGCAAAGATATAGTAAAAAGACGGTATTAGAATCTTACAGGACCACCATTGTATGTGCAGTCTGTCATTGACCAAAGCATTTTGTGGCACACGAGTGTATTTAGCAGTGCTGACTATGTAAGCTGTGACCCAGTAATTCTGTTCCTGGGTACATTCTCTACTCATCCATGTCAGCATGGATGAATTTCGGAAGCATAATGTTGATTTACATAAAAGAAGCAGATTAGGCCGGGCACAATGGCTCATGCCTGTAATCCCAGCACTTTGGGAGGCCGAGGCAGGTGGATCACCTGAGGTCAGGAGTTCGAGACCAACCTGGCCAACATGGTGAAACCCCATTTCTAGTAAAAATACAAAAATTAGCCAGGCATGATGGTGGGCACCTATAATCCCAGCTATTCAGAAGGCCGAGACAGGAGAATCACTCGAACCTGGGAGGCAAAAGTTACAGTGAGCCGAGATCGTGTCACTGCACTCCAGCCTGGGTGACAGAGTAAGACTCCATCTCAAAAAAAAAAAAAAGCAGATTATAGAAATACGTAGGCTCAATTTACATTAAGTGCCAAACAAGCAATAAAACCAACATATTATTTAGGCATATCTGCATATGCAATAGAACCACTTTGTTACAAAGCAAGGAAATTATTAAAGTAAGTGTTTTACATGTGTAGGGGTGAGGGAGGGTAACATAAATATGGCATACAGGCAGCTTCAAGGACACCGGTGATGTTCTGTTTCTTAAGCTGAGTAATAAATGACACAGGACTGATTCTATCATTTTTTATAACCATATCTATGCATTACATACACCCTTGTTTGATCTATCCCCCACAAACACACACACACACACAGACACACACACACACACACACACACACACACAGAGTGCCATGGCATACTATAATGTACTTAGGATATTCAAAGCCTGGATCAGAAATTGCAGGGTTGAAGTCAAGTAGCACAAGAACAAAGGAATGAATCTAGAGGAACATAAAAATAACTAAAAGCTGCTGTTTTCATTTAAGACCAGATGAAAGAAAATATGCTGAGAGTGCAGATGGAGGAATTTAGACTAGACATTAGGAAGAAGAATTTCCTCACTGGCCGAAGACACTGCCATATATTGCACAGTAAGCATGTGCTGTTATTCAAAAACAGGGCAAAGCAGTGATTTTTCTTGGGTTGGTCTGGGACAGAGCTAGTCCAGTGCTTTTAATCCAGGGGCCAACTGTGTGCCATTACCTGAAGCTATTGGGAACACTGTCTTCAGAAGCATTCTGACTGCCCTGTCTGCCACACTGGAGGTGGGCAGGCCTCCCAGATGTTGCCTTCCCAGGTATTGGGAGATGGCACTAGAATGGCCCAGATGTGGAGAATGAAACTCAGCTAACCTTTCATCTTGTATTTTGGTTCTAGCATTCTCTGAGCAATAACAGCCAAGAATACATGTTTACACATATCAGAGTGACAAAAAGGAAAATTAATAACATTTCATACAAACAAGTGTAGTGAAAAGATCTCTTAAATCTTCTTGGGGGTTTTAAGATTGATATAATCAAATAGGAAACAATTTGGCAATGGTATGCAATATTTAAATTCGCATACCTATTGAGCCAGCAGTCTTACTGACAGAGATGTAGTCCTGGATGTGCGCTCAAACTTATGCTCAAAGAGGCAACTTACAGCACTATTTGCAAAATGAAAAATGAAAATTCACCTTAGTGTTCATCCCTAAAGGCTGATAAAAGATACATGGTACATCCATGGGATGGGATATCCTGAAAACATTAAACAGAATCAAGCCCATCTGTGTGCCTTTGCTGTGGTCAGATCTCCATGCTATATTATTAAATAAACAAAGCAAGGTTTAGAACACGGTTTATGGTTGTGTGAGGTAGGATCCCATTTGTGCTCAGGGGCAAAATTAAACAATTTTGATTCTGATAATTTAATTCTAATAATAAATTCTGATAGAGAACTGCTGGTGGGACTAAAACTTGTTCTCTCCTTCTTCCTGGGTAAAAGGAGAGCAGGAAGATCTTTAGGATTGTGCCTTCAGGGTTCGTGAGAAAGATGTTACTAGACTCCACCACTTACCCAAAGTTAGCCTTTGGGAAAGGGGTTTCCACGCTATAATCCCTTGTGGTCACCAGTGATCTCTGACTGCTGTTCAGAAGAAACAAGAGGAGTGCGTAATGTAAAAACCTGAATCAGTCTTCTAACTCTGGGCACATTGGAATTTCTAACTCTGGGCACATTGGAATTTCTAACTCTGGGCACATTGGAATTTCTAACTCTGGGCACATTGGAATCAGCTAGCAGCCCATATCAGCTTGGTTCCAACAGTTTCCCAGTTCATGCAAAGCCTTCTAATTTAGTTTACTTGGGATAATTTTACTTTTTTTTTTTTTTTTGCTGTTGTGGAATATATTGCTGTTGTACTCTTTGTGTAGGAATGCAAGACAAGTTCGCTCGCCGTTTTCTTAAATTGGACACTTATTAATCTTCCAGATATCACCTTTTGTTGGAACTTGGACTTGTGAATGACGCTCACCATATTGATGCCTTCTCGCTGAGCTCCTCTCTACCCTGAACACAAGAGACCCTAATAGTTAGGCAGGAATATCATCGCCCCTATTCAGCCTGAAGAAGTTACAGAAGATGGATTTTTCATCCCTCTGCAACTCTTAGGATTAAGAGTTCTCTTATAAAAGAGAGGGGGAAAATGTCAGAGGCGTTTGAACCAGAGCTACTCCATCTTAAGTAGGAGTTGAGTAAAATGAGGCTGAGACCTACTGGGCTGCATTCCCAGACTGTTAAGGCGTTCTAAGTCACAGGAGGAGATAGGAGGTCAACCCAAGATACAGGTCATAAAGACCTTGCTGATAAAACAGGTTGGGGCCAGGCGCAGTGGCTCATGCCTGTAATCCCAGCACTTTGGGAGGCCAAGGCAGACAAATCACCTGAGGTCAGGAGTTCAAGATCAGTCTGGCCAACATGGCAAAACCCCATCTCTACTAAAACTGCAAAAATTAGCCAGGCGTGATAGTGGGTGCCTGTAATCCCAGCTACTCGGGAGGCTAAGGCAGGAGAATCACTTTAACCCGGGAGGCAGAGGTTGCAGTGAGCCGAGATCGCACCACTGCACTCTAGCCTAAGTGACAGAGTGAGACTCTGTCTCAAAGAAAAAGAAAAAACAGGTTGCAGTAAAGAAGCCAGCTAACACCCACCATAACTGGTGGGGTGTAGTGGCTCATGCCTGTAATCCTAGCACATTGTGAGGCCAAGGCAGGTGGATCACTTGAGATCAGGAGTTCAAGACCAACCTGGCCAATATGGTGAAACCCCATCTCTACTAAAAATACAAAAATTAACTGGGCATGGTGGTGCACACCTGTAATCCCAGCTACTCAGGAGGCTGAGGCAGGAGAATTGCTTGAACCCAGGAGGCAGAGGCTGCAGTGAGCCAAGATTGTGCCACTGTACTCCAGCCTGGGTAACAGAGCAAGACTCCGTCTCAGAAAAAAAAAAAAAAAGATGGCAGGATGACAGTGACCTCTGGTTGTCCTCACTGCTACACCCCCACCAGCACCATAACAGTTTACAGATGCTATGGCAAAATCAGAAAGTTACCTTATATGGTCTAAAAAGGGGAGGCATGAATAATCCACCTCTTGTTTAGCATGTAATCAAGAAATAATCATAAAAGTGGGCAACCAGCAGCCCTCGGGGCTGCTCTGTCTATGGAGTAGCCACTCTTTGATTCCTTTACTTTCCTAATAATCTTGCTTTCACTTTATGGACTTGCCCTGAATTCCTTTTTGCATGAGGTCCAAGAACACTCGCTTGGGGACTGGATTAGGACCCATTTCCTATAACAACCAGGGGCCAGAACGTGTTGGAAAAAGCGCTCTGTGGAGAAGTCCACACAACAGGGGTGGTGACCTTCAGCAGAGGACACAAGCTGCCCTCCACAACCAGGGAGATAGCCCAGTCCCCCGCTTTACTCTCCCTCCTACCTGTTCCCGTGTTCCCCACTGGCCAACCCCGCTGAAACCAGAGGCCAAGGGAGCTCAGTGGCGCAGGTCAGCCTCCCGGGCAGAGACTGGATCCACTGGGCAGGCCGGCGAGAGCCACACACCGACACTGGGTGGCACAGACAAGGGTGCCACAACCACTGTCCAACTGCCACAGAAATGTGACTGCCGCTGGATAACTGTACTGGCCGGGCGCGGTGGCTCACGCCTGTAATCCCAGCACTTTGGGAGGCCGAGACGGGCGGATCATGAGGTCAAGAGATCGAGACCATCCTGGCTAACACAGTGAAACCCCGTCTCTACTAAAAATACAAAAAAGTAGCCGGGCGTGGTGGCAGGCGCCTGTAGTCCCAGCTGCTCGGGAGGCTGAGGCAGGAGAATGGCATGAACCCGGGAAGTGGAGCTTGCAGTGAGCCAAGATCGCACCACTGCACTCCAGCCTGGGAGACAGAGCAAGACTCTGTCTCAAAATAAATAAATAAATAAAAATTTTAAAAAAGACAACTTCACCTCGCAACCCAGAGACTCCACTGCTAGGTAATCTACCTGAAGGAAAGAGAAAAGTGTCCACACAAAAACTCAAGGGTCAGTATTCACAGCAGCATTATTCATAATGGCCAAAAAAAAAATGGAAACAACTCAAACAGTTGTCAACTGACAAATGAATAAACAAAATGGGGTATATCCATACAATGGAATATTATTCTGCAATAAAACCTAAAGAGCTACTGACACATGCTACAATATGGGTGAATCTCCAAAACAACATGCTAAGTGGAAGAAAGCAGTCACGGAGAACTGCACCTTGTATGGTGACCTTCATATGAAGCATCTAGAAAAGGTCAGTGGCAGCCTAGGACTAGGGATAGGAGTGCAGGATTAATAGCAACCAGGTGTACATGATCTTATTCAAGTGATGGAAATGTTCCAAAACTGGATGGTGGTGATAATAAACAACTCAGTTAATTTCCTAAAAATTACTGAAGTGTACACTTGGGTGAATTTTATGGTATATAAATTATATCTCAAAAAGCTGTTCAGGATTAAAAAACTGACCCACATGTACATGACACCATCGATGCTGAAGTTTTAAAAAGTCAATTATATTCACTCTCACAGGTGGTCTTCAGCCATGACTCTGGACAGCTGAAGGTGTTAACACCACAAAGGTATTACCACAAATTTCCCCCAACCTGCGATCCGCACAGTGAGGTTTCACTCCATTAAAAAGACAAGCAATCAGGCCAAGTGAGGTGGCTCATTTCTGTAACCCCAGAGCTTTGGGAGGCCAAGACAGGAGGATCACTTGAGGCCAGGAGTTCAAGACCAACCTGGGCAACAGAGCAAGACACCCCCCACCACCACCACCATCTCTACAAAAATAAAAATTAAAAAATAGCTGAGCATGGTGGCACAGTCTATAGTCCCAGCTACTCAGGAGGCTGAGGTGAGAGGATCACTTCAGCCCAGGAGGTCAAGGATGCAATGAGCGTGATCCCACCACTGCACTCCAGGCGGGACGACAGAGCGAGACCCTGTCTCTAAAAAAAACCAAAACCAGAAATAAAAAGCTAAGCAGTCACCTGTTGTTGCGTCAATTGTTTCTTTAAACAGTTGATTTCCTGGGGGGGGTGTGTGTGTGTGTACGGAATTGCGTAATGGGGGAGGCGGCGTGTGTGGGGGCAGAAGGCTTATGGGAAACTTCCATACCGTCTGCTCAATTTTTCTGTGAACCTATAACTGCTCTAAAAAATAAATTCTATTAAAAAATGTTTTTTCATTTAAAAAAAGACACTAAACCAAGACAGTCCTATTTCAAGACTGACCCCTGCCAATGACATCCCCAAGTCTTCTCTCGTTCTCTCCACGGAAAATTCCCTACCCCCACCCGTATGTAGCCTCCATTTTTGAGTCCTGGAATCCATCAATGGGATGGCTAAAGAATTAAGCACCTTTGTCTCCCAGTTCACTTCATCAGCCTCCTGAAGGGGAGATTGTCCAATAAATGAAAGACCATTTGCATTTTCAGCACAAAGGATGCTCTCTGCCTGGTGGGCTTCCAGCCTCTCCTTAATTGTGTGTTTCTCTCAAGAGCCACAGGCCTTTTACAGGTTCCATGTGAAGTGGTCTGGGCCAGGAGGGGGGCGCCGAGAACACTTGATTGTCTGGGCTGGCATTGTTCCCTTTGTCTGCTTGAACAGGACTCAATCTTATTTCCAGAATGTCCAGGCTGACAGTCCCCATACACAGCTTTGCCACCCCCTTTTCAGAAAGCTAAGCTGCAAAAGCCTCCCTTTCCCAGAATTCACTGCCGGGGCCCCATCCTGATGCAGAACGGCTGCCGTGGGACGAATGGACCTTGTTTTCCTTCTCCTGTATGTTGGGGCCTGGGTCAAGGAAGGTGCTTGTAGCTGCTAATCTACAGTGGGTGGTGGGAACACCAGGAAAAACAGGGCTTCCTCTGTGTGACCGAGAATAAAAGACAGGCTTGAATTCGGGTGCTAAAGGAGTGGAAATGGTGTGAAAAATAGGGTGAGCAGTGGCTTCAGAGGTACGGGAGAGTGGGCCCGCTCTCATCCTCCCTCCACCCCTGGCCCGTTCCTCTCCACAATTTTTTCCCACCTGCCTCAAGTAATGCTTGGAATTCTTTTAACAGGAAGCAAACCCTCTCCTGCCACTCTAAATGTAAATGCAGATTCGGTAACATGCAGTGCAGAACAAGCTTCTGGAAGGGTGGAGGAGAAGTGCTTTCCCTATTCCCACCGTCAAGTGCATCAAACAAAACCTGGACACAGTACTTAAAACAAACAGAAGAAGACTCCAGAATGTGAGGAGAGGTTCATTTAGAGGCCTCGAAACCCGAGGAAGGGCACTGTAGTGTTTCCTGGGCTTTTTTTTTTTTTTTTTTCTCCACATATCCCAGACATTGCTGGAGAAACTGATGGTTCAGAAATGCCAACAGGTGCAGATGTAAAAAACTCTCGCCGGGCACAGCGGCTCACACCTGTAATCCCAGCACGTTGGGAGGCCGAGGTGGGCGGATCACGAGGTCAGGACTTTGAGACCAGCCTGGCCAACATGGTGAAAACCCATCTCCACTAAAAATACAAAAATTAGCCAGGCATGGGAGTGGGCGCCTGTAATCCCAGGAGGCTGAGGCAGGAGAATCATTTGAAACCAGAAGGCAAAAGTTGCAGTGAGCCAAGATTGCGCCACTGCACTCCAGCTTATGTGACAGAGTGAGACTGGGCAAAAGAATGAAACTCCGTCTCAAAAAAAAAGAAAAGTCTCAACAAAAGCCTACCTTCTCTAACTAGAGGACCAGAAAAGGGGCTGCCTAGCAAGACAGAAAACATTTAGACAGCAACTGCTGTACTCCAAGCAAACACCGTGGGAAAAACTGTGACCCCACCCACACCCCTGCCAGTAAAGGCTGAGTGAGGAGCTGGGTCTTCCACGCCGGTGAGGCTCTGTAGCAAGGAGCCTGGGACTTTCATCCCAGCCACCACCATCCCCACCAATGTCAGTGGAGATCTGAATTCCACCCCACCTGGCAGTAACAAGGCACCTCTTCCCCTCTTTGTCCTCTTCCTTTGCCCGGGATGATAACAGAGGAGGCCTCATGGAGAGCCAGGACTTTCACCGCTGCCCAGTGGAATGAGGCCACCTCTCCCAAGTGTCATCGGAGGCCTTGTGGAGAGCAGTAAAGAGGTGTTTCTGCCCCTCCCAGCCAGAGTGGTATCAGCAGAGGCCCAGGAGGGAGCCAGAACCCCACCCCCGCCACCCAACAGTAACAAGTAGGCAGCTCCCCACAAGTGGAGAATTGAGCCCCACTCCACCTGGTAGAAACTAGTCAGTGCCCCCTCCTCTCCCTCCCAAAGCAATGTCAGTATGGACCAATATAAAGCAAAGATTTAAATAAGATCCAGAGTCCCATAACATAAAACCAAAATGTCGAGGATTCAATCAAAAGCCACTCATCATACAAAGAACCAAGATCTTAATCTGAATGAGAAAATACTAACAACAGATGCCAACATAGAGATGACACAGACATTAGAATTGTCTGACAAGCTTTGGAGCATAAAAATGCTTCAGTAGGCTGGGTGATGTGGCTCATGCCTGTAACCCCAGCACTTTGGGAGGCCACAGCGAGCGGATCACTTGAGGTCAGGAGTTTGAGACACGCCTGGCCAACAAGGTGAAACCCCGTCTCTATTAAAAATACAAAAATTAGCCAGGCGTGGTGGCAGGCACCTGTAATCCCAGCTACTTGGGAGGCTGAGGCAAGAGTATCACTTGAACCTGGAAGGCAGAGGTTGCAGTGAGCCGAGATTGCACCGCTGCACTCCAGCCTGGTGACAGAGCGAGACTCCGTCTCAAAAAAGAAAAAAAAAGTTCAATAAACCGTTATAAACACACACAAAAAATGGCAAAAACAGAAAATCTCTGCAAAGAAATAGAAGATGTAAGGAAGAACCACATGAAAATACTTGAACTGAAAAATATAATCACTAAAGTTAAAACCTTGATGGATGGGCTGAGTAGCAGAATGAGTGAGACTAAGAAAAGAATTAATGAACTTGAAGATTAAAAAGAAAAAAAGAAGAAATTACCCAATATAAGCAACAGAGAAAAAATACACTGAAAAAATTGAACAGAATCTCAAAGCCCCATTGAACTATAAAAAGGTCTAATATTCATGTCATTGGAGGGTTATAAGGAGAGAAGAGGGCAGGGCTGAAAGAGTAGTTGAATAAATAATGGAGGAAAGTTTTTGAAATTTGTTTTTATTTATTTATTTTTTTTTCAGATGGAGTCTCACTCTTGTCACCTAAGCTGGAGTGCAATGGCACAATCTTCGCCTCCTGGATTCAAGCAATTCTGCCTCAGCCTCCCAAGTAGCTGGGATTACAGGCGCCCACCATCATGCCCAGCTAATTTTTATATTTTTAGTAGAGATGGGGTTTCACCATTATGGCCAGGGCGGTCTCGAACTCCTGACCTCAGGTGATCTGCCCGCCTCAGCCTCCCAAAATGCTAGGATTACAGGCAGGAGCCACCGCGCCTGGCCCAAATTTGTGAAAAGATGTAAACCTACATATTCAAGAGGCTGAGTAAACCCCAAACAGGGTGAAGCCAAAGAAATCCATGCCAAGAATCATTATATTTAAACTTTTGAAAAATAAAGACAAAGAAAAAATTTTGAAAGCCAAGAGAGAAACAATCCCTTATTTATTGTGGAAAAGCAATTCAAATAATATCAGATTTCTCATCAGAAACCACAGAGGCCAGAAGAAAGTGCCACCGCATTTTTCAAGTGCTGAAAGAAAAGGTCTGTCAACTGCAAATCCTGTATCCAGCAAAACTCTCTTTCAGGAATGAAGGGGAAATGAAGCCATCCTCAAATGAAGAAAAGCTAAGAGAATTTGTTGCCGGCAGACCAACCCTAAAATAATAGCTAAAGGAAATTCTAGAAACAGAAATAAAGTGACTTAAAAAAGAATCTTGGGACATTGGGAAGGAAGAAAGAGCAACAGGAAGAGAAAATACTGGTAAATACAAGATATCCTTCTTCTCTGTGGTGGTGAACATTGTGTGCCAACTTGGCTAGGTCATGATACCCAGCTCCTTAGTCAAACATGATTATGTTTCTGTAAAGATATCTTTATATGAGATTAACATCTAAATTAGTAGACTTTGAGTAAAGCCTATTACACTCCATCAGGAGGGTAGGCCTTGTCTCATCAGCTAAGGGCCTTCGGAAAACAAGATTGACCTGCCTGGAGGAACAGGGAATTCTGTCACCTAATAGATGGCCTGTGGACTTGAACTGCAGCTTTGCCCCTTCTTGGGTCTCCAACCTGCCAGCCTACACTGCAGATTTGGGACACACCGGCCTCCATAACCGTGTGTGTCAATTCCTTCAAATAAATCAACCTCTCTCTCCTCGCCCTCTCCCTCTCCCACTCTTCTCTCTCTGTCTCCTTCCCTCTTCCTTCCTCCCCACTCTCTCTCTCTCCCCCTCTGTCTCTCCCTTCCTCCCCCACCCCTACTCCCAGCTCTTTCTCTGTGTCTGTCTGTGTGTGTATGTGTGTGTGTGACACACACCCTATTGATTCTGTTTCTCTTGAGAACCATGACTAATACATTCTCAAAAAATAAAAAAGCAGTATATTTGAAAGGAATCACAGTTGAAATATCCAATGAGAACAAAACCTAACCTTGGAAAACTTACTCTAAGCAAACCATTTTGCCTGTCTCATCCTACTTAACCCTTACAAAAGCCTAGGTGAGACTGTCATCACCTCCAGCTCACTGATGTGGAAATTCAGCCAGTGAGCCTTGGAGGGAGGCTTTGACACACATCTGATCAATTCCCAACCTCAGGCTTTTACCCATTACAGTCCACAGCATCTCAGGCTCAGCTGCACTTCTTGGAGCAGCAGTTAGCGCGAGAGAATGGGCTCTCTGGAAGGGAGAAAAGCCTGCATGAAGGAGGGGTTGGGAGCCCAGAAAATTGTTTAACACAGCCTCAGTAAAGAACATAAGGAGGCTGGGCACAGTGGCTCATGCCTATAATCCCAGCACTTTGGGAGGCGAAGGCAAGAGGATTGCTTAAGCTTAGGAATTTGAGAACAGCCTAGCAACAAAGTGAGACCTCATCTCTACAAAAAAATAAAATAAAAAGGCAAAGAGGAAAAAAAGTCCACAAGGAGAAATGCAAAGCAAGAATTCGTCAAGGACAGAACACAAAGCTGGCAAAGACCCAGAAGTGCAGAAAGGATGTGTAACTTGTGCCAAATCTCCAGACAGCATCATAGTGAAGGCTGGAACCCACAGCTCCTGACCCGCAGGGCCATTGCTTTGAGAAACAATCAAGAAATGAATGGCTCAGCACAGCTTCCACAAGGGGTCTCCCCTAAGCAGAAAGAAGAGTGTCTGAGTCTTGCGATAGCAAGGGACCACAGAGAGGTCAGGTCAGCATGAACTGGAGAAAAGATTCTGAAGAATCGTGAAGAACTGCTTGGCAATCCAGGGAATTAGAGGTAAGGTGAAGAACCCTTTTGGTTGACATATTAGGTCTTTCCAAACCCTGGACCAGGGTGAGAAATTGTTATATAAAAGGTTATATAGTTTTAATACAGTTAGAAACGCTTTCCTTCTGATTTGGGGGAATGGAAGACACATTGTTTTGAAAAGTGGCTGCTGGGTGGTCTCTCCAACTTCAACACTCAAATATGACCACTCATCTCCCGAGTGTCAGCCACTCCTGATCACCAGTAAGTTGCTATACATGAATTAGGATAAGAGCAAAGAACTCCTTGTCTTATCTTAAAAATAAACAGAGTTGAGATAGAAGGGTCGGTGTCAAAAAACCATCAGCAGCAGATAAAGGATGGGGTCAGACACGAGGAGCTTTTTTTTTTTTTTTTTTTTTTTTTTTT
>NW_016805186.1:1213956-1240317 GCF_001698545.2 Rhinopithecus bieti | reverse complement strand
TTTTTTTGAGACAGAGTCTTGTTCTGTCTCCAGGCTGGAGTGCAGTGGCGCCATCTCGCCTCACTGCAACCTTCGCCTCCCGAATTCAAGCGATTCTCCTGCCTCAGCCTCCTGAGTAGCTGGGATTACAGGTGAGAGCCACCACTCCTGACTAATTTTTGTATTTTTAGTGGAGACGGGGTTTCACTATGTTGGTCAGGCTGGTCTGGAACTCCTGACCTCATGATCCGCCCACCTCAGCCTCCCAAAGTGCTGGGATTACAGGCATGAGCCACCACACAGTTCCACAAGGAGTTTTTTTGTTTGTTTGGTTTGGGTGTTTTGTTTTTTTTTTTTTTTTTTTTTTTTCCCAGATGAAGTATCACTCATGTACCCCAGGCTGGAGTGCAATGGCACAATCTCAGCTCACTGCAACCTCCATCTCCCGGGTTCAAGCAATTCTCCTGCCTCAGCCTCCCAAGTAGCTGGGATTACAGGTGCCCGCCACCACACCCAGCTAATTTTTGTATTTTTAGTAGAGACGGGGTTTCACCATGTTGGCCAGGCTGGTCTCGAACTCCTGACCTCAGGTGATCTGCCTGCCTCAGCCTCCCAAATTGCTGGGATCACAGGCGTGAGCCACCATTCCCGGCCCACGAGGAGCTTTTTTAACTGGCATGCTTGAGGTTTGTTAACTCCCCAAAGTTTCTAGCAAGTATGTCCCAGATGCCTTGCACCTGCTGTTTCACATAAGATATTTATTATGATGCAAGCCTTCTGGGACAAGAAAAGGCATGGGTACTGTGCTGCAGTGGAATGCATTTTTCACATGAACCAAATGGTTTTTTTGGCCCCCCAAAATTCATATTTGAAATCCTAACCTCCAATGAGATGACACTTGGAGGTAGGGCTTTCAGGAGGTAATCAGGTCATGAGAGTGGGGCCTTCATGATGAGATTAATATCCTTATGACAAGAAACACCAGGCCAGGCATGGTGGCTCATGTCTGTAATCCCAGTACTTTGGGAGGCCAAGGCAGGCAGATCACTTGAGCCCAGGAGTTCAAGACCAGCCTGGGCAACATGGTGAAATCCCGTCAGTACAAAAAATTTTAAAATTAGCCAGGCTTGATGGCACACACCCATAGTCCCTGATACTCAGGAGACTGAGTGGGAGGATCACTTGAGCCCGGGAGGTTGAGGCTGCAGTGAGCTGTGTTTGCACCACTGCACTCCAGCCTGAGCAACAGAGCAAGATCCTGTCTCCAAAAAGTAAAAGAGAAGAAACACCAGAGAGCTTGCTTCCCCTCTCTCTGCTTTCTGCCATGTGAAGCTACATCAAGAAGATAGTTGTCTGCAAACCAAGAAGAGAGCCCTCACCAGATATCAGATCTGCTGGCACCTCGCTCTCGGACTTCCCAGCCTCCAGAACTGTAAGAAATATATGCTTACTTAGGCCACTCAGCTTATGGAATTAATTCTGCAGCTCAAGCTGATGAAGACAACGTCTCTCTCAGAAATGGGTGTAAATTACTATCACATAAATGGAAAGCACGAGAACCTTATGTATATTCACAACCTCTGACCCAGCCAGGCCACCTCAAGGAAAATAGCTCCCAAAATAATTGGAGAGAAGCAGAAAAATTTCTGTATTTACTCCCAATTTTACATAAAATGAAGAAAAATTTGGGAAAAAAACTAAAATGTTTACCAAGAAAATGGTTAAATTATGGACCATCCATTTGATGGAATATTAGGTTGCCATTTAAAAATCATGGCTTTGGGCAGGCTGCGGGGGCTCATACCTGTAATCCCAGCACTATGGGAGGCCAAAGCAGGCAGATTGCTTGAGCTCAGGAGTTCAAGACCAGCCTGTACAATAGAGTAATAGTGAAATCCTGTCTACAAAAATACATGAGCCTGTAGTTCCAGGAGGATACATTGCTTTGGGAGGCTGAGGTGGGAGGATTGCTTGAGCCCAGGAGGTCAAGGCTGCAGTAAGCAGTGTTTGTACCACTGCATTCCAGCCTGGGCAACAGAGCAAGACACTGTCTCAAATAAAAAATAAAAAATAAAACTCCACAGTTTTGACATAAGAAAATGCTCACAACTAATGTAACATTTAAAAAATAATGGTATGTATAATATGGGATTTGAGATAAATTTAGGAGAAACTGTTAGATTTCAAATACCTTTCTCTTCAAGAATGTGTTACTTTTTTCTCTTATTTGGAATATCTCTTATATTTCTCAATGGAATTTTATAGTTTTCTTGAAAAGACCTAAAATTTTATATTAACTGTGTTTCTAGGATTACTTATTTTCTATTGCAAATGGAAATGCTTTTCATTATATTTTTAAGATGTTATTGACTTCTTCTTGGGGCGGGGAGAAGAAGTCTCGCTCTGTTGCCCAGGTTGGCGTGCAATGGCACAATCTCGGCTCACTGCAACCTCTGCCTCCCAGGTTCAAGAGATTCTCCTGCCTCCCAAGTAGCTGGGATTACAGGCACCTGCCAGCACGTCCTGCTAATTTTTGTGTTTTTAGTAGAGACAGGGTTTCACCATGTTGGGCAGGCTGGTCTTGAACTCCTGACCTCAGGTGATCCACCTGCCTCGGCCTCCCCATGCCCAGCTGCTGTTACTGATTTTTAAACAGCCTTCCTCTTACAGTTTCTAGAATTCTTTCTATTCTTCTGCTGTATTTGATGTGGTTCTAGACATCAGTTTAACAGGCATGAGGAAGAAATAAAAGACATAGAAATTCCAGGAAATAGTGTTTCATTAATAAAAATGTGAAATTTGTAATAATAATAGCATATACAACCACATATGTTATAAATGCATTTTTTAAAGTATAATTATCAATCTGTCTATCTACAGAGAAATAAGCCTGGAAGGAAATACCCAAAGATACTAATTGTATTCTAGTGACTCTCAGTTCTATCAGACCTTCTTTTTACATAATATTTTATAATGCCATTAATCTCCTTGAAATGAAAGTCACTGATGTTTTGCCTAAACAAGTGACTTTTAAAAAATCAATATATGCCCTAGCTTACTGTAAATAATAAATAAAAGTAGTTTATAATGTTTTGAAAAAATTATATTTAAGCTCATACAGCACAATTACACTAGAAAATCCCAATGCCCCACAAATTCCCCAAACAATCCCAAGGCGAGGTACTGTCACCTTTGAGTATCATTGTGTTTAAAAAAGGAGGTCCAGGGAGTGAGATTCTTATTTTTTTGTTTGCTTTTCTATAGAGTATTTTTTCTCCTTTAAATGAATGCATACTGCTTTTATATTCAAAAATCTAGTGTTGGGGTAGATGTCTCAGGACTGTGATGTGTTCAATTCAAGGGAGGAGAAAGTGCCCAGGAAGACAGCTTACCTCGAATGAGTACGCTTTCCCAATTCCATCGCCTGCTCCAGTGATCACTGTGAAAAGCAGGAATGTTTTTAAATGACGGAATTCATCTTTAAACTTCTCTTTCTCACTGGCTACGCTTTCTCGCAAGCCTAGTCTCCAGGACAGTCATTGCTCCAAAGGCGCATCCCTTTGCTTTCCAGCCCACACCCTTGAAGCCCCTCGCTAAACATTCAGGTGAAACGGTTGGTTGGTTGGTTGGCTGGTTGGTTGGTTGGTTGGTTGGTTTTTTGGAGGGATTGGCGAGATTCTGGAAAACATGTTCCAAGACGAAACAAAGAGCCGCAGCCAGGGAACATTTCCTTCAGGCCCCATGAGGATGCAGATACTGTGAGCCGCAAGGGCAGGCAGTGTTCCCCATTATCTCTCTGCCCAGGCACTCATCTGTCATTGTAAGGACATTTCAAGGTTCCTTCTAAAAGTAGAGCTGTGCCCCTTCTCACCCCACCCCACAGCAGCAATTAAAGGCCTATGGAAGGTAGGGAATTTAGCAAAGAGGAAAATACAAAAAAGCAAAAGGAAAATGCAGTGAAATGAAGAAACCTGAAGAATGTGTACTCAATAGAACTATCTGTTAATATACAACAATCAAATAGGTCTTCTAGTCCTTTTATATCAACATTACAGACATATTTAATGATTGAGCTCTAGGATACGCCTCATTCGTGAGAACATGACAATTTCAAAATTCACTACAATTCGGCATATCGTAAAACTTACAATGTATCCTTGCAACAACAATTAAAGGGCTTGCTTTCAAAACGTGTGAACAAAAGATACATTCAGCTCACTTGAGAGTGAGTGCAGGCCAAGCTCTACAAGCTTCACGGACCACACTGACAGAAGCACTCTGACTTTAATCATTACTAATGATGTGTTTGTTCATTTGGGAGCTTCTAGGAGGCTCCATGCACACCGTCTGCAGCTCCGGGTGCAGGAACTATGCTCAGGGCCATCTTGGGCCTTACCTTCCCCTCCCTGGGGGGAATCTTCACTTCACCCAATACAGGGCAAGATGATACCATCAATGATAACAACGGCTGACGGTCACACACTTACTTCTTGCCATGTACTGCTTCTAGTGTTTTAGATGCATCATCTCATTTAATGTTCAAAACAAACCTAAAATGCAGGGACCATCATTATCCTTCGTTTGGAAATGAGGAAGCCAAGGGGAAAAAGTTCGTAAATGATGACACAGGGATTTGAACCCAGGCTGTCTGACTTTGGGGCCCCAAGTCTACGAATATATACCAAGAAAAGAATTAGGAAATCCAGCACAGAGTTCAGGGTACTCTCTCTGAGGAATTAAAAATTTACCCTCTAGTACTTGGGTTTCTTTTTTGTCCGCTACTTGAAATACATTATCTCCCTGATATCTGCCTCTGCCCAAACATATTTTACTCCTGCTAGAGGTAACTCACTCGATCTTGACTCATAAAAACAGGTTAAGATCATGTTTTTACTTTGAGTCACCAAATGCTCTAAGTCTCTGGACCCATTTGAACTTCTTTTAGAATGTGGGTTCTTAGAAGGGCTTTCCCTACACAAACGATAGCAGCTATGCAGAGTGCTACGTCCACCCACACATGGGCATCTGAATCTGTGTGGAGTGGGGTATTTAAATCCAGAACACACAGGTCAAGCTGCTCAGCAAGTTCACTACAGACAGCATAATGCCCCAAGAGGACACACACACACACACACCCACAATGTAAGAAGCAGCAGTCAAAAATCCATTCGTCATCCCAAACAATTTCTCACGTGGTAGTTTTTTAAATTTCCATTGCTAAGTTTTTAAGGTTGCCAGGTTTAGCAAATAAGGATACAGAATGCCCACTTAAATTTGAAATTCAGGCAAATTATGAATGGTTTAATATGTGTCCTATGCAATATGTGAGTTATAAAATACTAAAAAAGTGTTCCTTTTTTCTGAAATTTAAATTTAACTGGGTGTCCTGTATTTTATCTGGCAGCCCTATAAGGATATTAGAATCTTTCCTATTTCACCCGGATAATATCTCTAACGTCACTTAATCATTTTTGTCATTGGATTCTTTTTCTATTTTTATTGCCTGGTGTCCAAATTTGAAATATAAGCCCCTGCAAAGATCTTAGCATTTCATTCAAGGAGATGCTGAAGCCATGGCCTCATGCTCTTCACCTTAACCTCAGTCACAGGGCTGAAGTTCTGCATGGGCGTTCCAGTCGATAAATCCCATGGGGAGGCAGCATTTAATTGACACCAGCCAGATTCCCTTCCAAACCATCCTGAAAACATGGCTCCACAGAGATATGTGTTGCCTTGATTTTGTAATACCTTCATTTCTTAAACACACTTAGATTCTTTTTTTAATACAGTGAATTAAAATTATTTAGATTCCAAAATTTGGAAACACCTTCTGGTAAAATGAAAACGCCCAGGCTTGTTGTAAATCTGGAGATGAGGATGTGGAAATTTCTGCATGGTTTATTATTTGTATCAGCAGGAAACTCCCAAAAGAAGAAAACTCATCTAATGGGGTCGGGAGGACAAGTGCTCAGCAAGGGCTGGGTAGCCTTCTTCCCTAGTGTTCCCTGAATGCCCTATGGCTTGTGTTGCAGACCATTCTAATTTCACTCACACTTTCTAATCCCTCCAATTAAAAGTACCCAAAGGAATTACTTCTTTGCTCTCAAAGAGAAAAGATGCAATATCCCTTTTGAGACATAAATAATAATAAGCAGGGGCTGGGTGCGGTGGCTCACGTCTGTCATCCCAGCAGTTTGGGAGTCCAAGGCGGGTGAATCACGAGGTGAAGAGTTTGAGACAAGCCTGGTCAACGAGGTGAAACCCTATCTCTACTAAAAATACAAAATGTTGGACGGGTGCGGTGGCTCACGCCTGTAATCTCAGCACTTTGAGAGGCCAAAGTGAGCGAATCATGAGGTCAGGAGTTCGGGACCAGCCTGACCAACATGGCAGAACCCTGTCTCTACTAAAAATACAAAAATCAGCCGGCTGCGGCAGTGTGCACCTGTAATCCCAGCTACGCGGGAGGCTGAGGCAGGAGAATTGCTTGAACCCAGGAGGCAGAGGTGGCAGCGAGCAGAGATTGCACCATTGCACTCCAGCCCAGGCAACAGAGTGAGACTCCGTCTCAAAAAAAAAAAAAAAAAAAAAGAAAACGAAAAAAAAAATTAGCCGGGTGTGGTGACAGGTGCCTATAATATAATCCCAGCTACTTGGGAGGCTGAGGCAGGAGAATTGCTTAAACCTGGGAAGTGGAGGTTGCAGTGAGCCAAGATCGCGCCATTGCACTCCAGCCCAGATGAGAGAGCAAGACTCTGTCTCAAAAATAATAAGAATAGTAATAAGCAGGAAGAATAGCAGCAAAAAAACACGAGATAGAATGCTCTTACCTGCCCACTGTCCCATTGACCGCAAGAAAGGCTTTGGCAAAACTTTCCAGTAACTCAGTAAAATACATCTGGAGAATCTTGTGCACTTCACCAGGCAGGCCAGGCACACCAGCAGCCCTGTGAGGATGAAGAACTGTTCCAGAGCATCCCCCATGGCTGCACGGAACAGACTGTTCAGCCCTGGCCGTGGCCCTCTGTGCGTGCCTCCTGGGACCGCGCTGCTCTGGAGACCTCCAGATCTTCTTCCAGGAGTCACTGGGTGTGTTCCGTCAAGTCAGGGGCATCTAGATTAAAGTAACTTCTTTACAGAATCCTCTGATTCACAGGCCTTTGAATGAGGCTTTTGTTACTGTGGAGGAGCTGGTGAAAAAGTAAAAGGTGGAGATGAAGGGAAAAAAACAAAGCCTGGACAGATATAAAATGGCAGCCCATGGTTCTCTCACTGAATTTGGAAACTTGAAAAGGATGCAGAATCCCAGGCATTCATCATGTATTTAGCACTGTGTATGGGCTGCCTACCAGGTGGAATCCCCTCTTACAGGCATTAGGAAGATAATAGTGACCACTTAGGGTCACTATTGGGAGTGGTTGGGAGCTTAGATTCTGGTAGCAGGGACAGATGATGAGCAGATAAATAAGATAACATCAGGCTGGGTAGTGGCTCACGCCTGTAATCCCAACATTTTGGGAAGCCAAGGCAGATGGGTCACATGAAGTCAAGAGTTTGAGACCAGCCTGGCCGACGTGGTGAAACCTCATCTCTACTTAAAATACAAAAATTAGCCAGGCCTGGTGGTGTGCACCTGTAATCCCAGCTACTTGGGAGGCTAAGGCAGGAGAATCACTTGAACATGGGAAGCAGAGATTGCAGTGAGCCAAGATCACACCATTGCACTCCAGCCTGGGTGACAGAGCGAGATTCTGTCTCAAAAAAAAAAAAAAAAAAAAGTATGTGCTATGAAAAAGCGCTATTGAACCACGTGTTTGAGTAGCTACTCAGGGAATGCTTCAGAGAGGGTGCTCAGGAAGAATTCTGTGAAAAGGTGGAGTTTTTAGTTGAAATTTGAATGAAAGGAACCAGCTCTGCAAAGATGAGTTCTCCCTCTGGGCTAATGGAACAGCTAGTACAATGCCCGAAGTGAGAAAAATCCATGTATTTGAGGAATAAGAACTAGGACAGGCCGGGCGCGGTGGCTCACGCCTGTAATCCCAGCACTTTGGGAGGCTGAGGCAGGCAGATCATGAGGTCAGAAGATCGAGACTATCCTGGCCAATATGGTGAAACCCCATCTCTACTGAAAATACAATAATTAGCTGGGTGTGGTGAGCATGCCTGTAATCTTAGCTACTCAGGAGGCTGAGGCAGGAGAATCACTTGAACCCGGGAGGTGGAGCTTTCAGTGAGCTGAGATCACGCCAGAGGGACTGGCCACAGAGAGCAAGGGAGAAAAAGGCCAGGGCAGGAGGGAGGAGCCACGCCCTACAGGTGAGTGTGGACTTTCAGAGCAACCAGAAGCCATTACACAGATTTAGGAAATAGAGTTCTATACTCTGAATTATGCTTTTAAAAGGCCATAATTTTAAAAGCTGAGGGAAAATGTCCTTTTGGGAGTGGGATGGAGCATGGGTGTGACAAGTGAAGCAAGGGCAGCCAGGACGTTGAAGTCATCCATGCAGAGGCCACAGAATCAGTCCTTGGCCTTCTCTCATTTCTGCCTGTGCTCATTCTCGGCTCACTCTGTGCTGCAATCAACAGCCTTGCGCTCACCCTAGAAGTAGAATTTCTGGCCAGAACATAGATTCATACGTCTGTATGCTAGATATTGTCAGATTTGCCTTCATTTTGCGTTCACGCCAACAACACGTGAGCATGTTCGTTTTCCTGCTGCCTTAGCAGTAGAGAATGTTGTCAAGCTTTGGGACTTTCGCCACCCAGTAGGTAAGAAGTAGCATCCAATGTTGTTTTAAGTTTAAATTAACTTATTAGCCAGGTTGGAGAGATTTTCATAAGCCTAAGGGCTATTTTCACTGTTTTCTTTGTGAATTTTCTCTCTCCTGCCCATTTTTCTATGTGGTTTTTGGTCTTTCCCTTCTCTGTATTTAGAGATGGTTTCAGAACTCTGATTAGACAGAAATCCGACCTGCTCACTCTGTCCTTCATGTTCGTTGATTATCTCTTCAGATGTGTCCGATCATTGTTAAATCAGCCCATTGTGGTTTTTACTTTAATGACCTTAACTTCATTTCTAAAAGTTCCTTTTGTACAAAACTGAGGTTTTTCTTCTCATGGTTTTCTGTTCCATGCAGATATTTTTAATTTTGACTTTCCTTACCTCAGCATGATTGTCTTGTGATCTGGCTTTAACAATTCCAGTGCCTACATCAGCCTTTCTATTGCTGGCTCCTCTCTCTGGTAGGTCTCACTCATGGTGCCCTGTTTCCTTGTGTGCTTGATAATTTTCACCTGTGCACATCCCATTGTGCTTGGAAATTTCTCTGTGAGGTTTTCTGATGAAGCCGTATTCCTCCACAGAGGAGGTGATTTTGCTTCTACCAGACATCTACAGGAACTTCCAATTTGGAAAATTAAATTCATGGCTAAATTCATAGTTTTCTAAACTATGCAGGTGAAGTGAATTTGGTCTGCCATGACAACCCACCCTGGCCTGTGTTGATAAACCCATAGGACGGTTCTCTGGCCATCTCCACCCACCACCACCTCCTCTGCTCAATGCTAAGGCGCGTTTCCTTGCAGTCCGGGAGCATGTTTCTTCTGGACCATGCTTACCCTGAGGACGCAGAAACCTTCTGGGATCCCGGCATTATGGACTCTTCACCTATTAGACTCTTCCTGACCTTCGTTTCTGTCCCATACCGTCACCACCGAAGCTCCCCATCACCCCATCCAGCAAATGCAGGGCTAATGTGGCTTCAGTGCTCAATTTACCTCTCTGTGTTGCTGCTTTCTCTTATACTGAAATTTTTGACTATCTTAATAGGTTTTTGCTTTTAATAAGCTCTTTGAGAATATCTCTTCTTCTACCCACAAAAACATGGGTGAATCACATTTTGTCGAGCAAAAGAAGTCACGGAAAAGTACTGCATTAGTTATCTATTCTATATAACAAATTAACCCAAAACTTAGTCGCCTAAACAATGCCATTTATTATCTCATGATTTCTGTGGGTCGGGAATCCAGGCATGGATCAGCCAGGTCCTCTGGCTCAAAGACTTTCACAGGTGGCAATAAAGTCCAGCCAGGTGGCCGTCACCTCCAGGCTCACCTGGGGAGACAGCAGCCCAGTCATTTGTTTGTTGCAGGATTCGGTTGCTCCTCCTTTATTCCTTGCTGTGTGGACCTCGTCACAGGGCAGCTCCCAAGGGCAGCTTGCTTCATCAGATCTAGCCAGTGGGAAGAATCAGAGAGACAGAGAGAGAAGGCAGAAGCCACACTCTTGTCATCTGATCTCGGAAGGGCTATTCCATTACCTTAGCTGTATTCTGTGCATTAGAAGCAAGTTCCTAGATCCACTCCATATTCAAAGGGAAAATATCACACAAGGGAGTGAAAGTAGGGGGCAGAGGGATCATTGAGGTCCATTCTAGAAACTGCCTTCTACATGTACATAGTATAGGATGTTATTTATAGGAAGTTAAAGAACAGGCAAACACAATCTTCAGTAAAATAAAATCAGAACACTGGTTGCCTGGTAGAGGTGAAGGGATTGGCTGGTAGGGTCATAGGGAACTTTTCTGATTGATTAAGATATTCTATATTTTGATAAGCAATGTGTTTGGAAGGGTCTGCCTTAATCAAAACTCACTGTACTGTACACTGTTAAGCTCTGTGCAATTTATCACATGTAAATTATCTTGAAACTTCAAACAAATTTTATCCTGCAGTTATTCTTTGAATGGCGGATAATTTAGACTTCTGTTACCAGAATCGTAAGCAGCAATTCATTTGTGTGCTTGGTCACAGACCAAGATTTCCCCACTTTTACTTTTCAGCATCAAAAACTATATCCAACCCCATGTAATAGATTGAGAAATTACATACCAATATCTGACTGTGAATTCAGCAAAGCTTTTAAGTAAATGTGTATTTTTCTATTTACAAGATGCTATGACTTGTGTCCCTCAACCCCTGGCCTCAGCCACAATTCACACATTGAAGGCCTAACCCCCAATGTGATGATATTTGGAGATGGAGCCTTTGGGGGGTGATGAGATCATGAGGGTGGGACCTTCATGGTAAGATTAATGCCCTTAAATGAAGAGACACAGGCTGGGTGCCATGGCTCATACCTGTAATCCCACACTTTGGGAGGCTAAGGTGGGCAGATCACCTGAGGTCAGGAGTTCTAGACGAGCCTGGCCAGCATGGTGAAACCCCGTCTCTACTAAAAATACAAAAATTAGCCGGGCGTGGTGGCACCTGCCTGTAATCCCAGCTACTCGGGAGGCTGAGGCATGAGAATTGCTTGAACCCGGGAGGCAGAGGTTGCAGTGAGCAAAGATCACACCACTGCACTCCTAGCATGGGTGACAGAATGAGACTCCATCTCAAAAAAAACAAAAAAAAAGAAGAAGAGACACAAGAGATCTCCCTCTCTCTCTCTCCACCGCATGAGGGCACAGCAAGCAGACCACTGTCTACCAGCCGGGAAGAGAGCCCTCACCAGGAACCCAGTGGGCCACCACCTTGATCTTGGACTTCTCAGCTTCCAGAACTGTGAGAAAAAAATTCTGCCATTTAAGCCACTTAGTCTGTGGTATTTTGCTATAGCAGCCTGAGCGGACACAGAGTACATGGGAACACTTAAAAATTAAATTCTTCAGTGTGGAGACATGTTATTTCCCCAGCATATGTTTGCTGTTGTTTTCTGCTGCACTTGAGAAATGCGACTGAATGACTGATGCTATTATAGCAACAACATTAATGCCAGTGTAAAACTTCTAAATACATGATCTTCAAAACTCAATAGTTACCAAAAAAAATTTTCTTACCATACATCTAGCAACTCTGCACAGTTGCTAGGCAGAGAAAAGCAGTTGAGAACTGGGTCTCTGAAACAGGGATCATAAACTCAGATGCTTACAGTGGTGGAAGGCAAGTGATATAAGCCCATGAAACAGGGCAGGGACCTTGTGTTGTACTTTTTTTTTCCTTTTGAGACACAGTCTTACTCTGTCACCCAGGCTGGAGTGCAATGGTGCAATCTCAGCTCACTGCAACTTCTGCCTCCCGGGTTCAAGCAATTCTCCTGCCTCAGCCTCCAGTGTAGCTGGGATTACAGGTGCCCATCATCGCGCCTGGCTAATTTTTGTATTTTTAGTAGAGACAGGGTTTCACCTTGTTGGCCAGGCTGGTCTCAAACTCCTGACCTCATGATCCGCCCACCTTGGCCTCCCAAAGTGCTGGGATTACAGGCGTGAGCCACTGCGCCCGGCCTTATGCTGCTCTTTCTCCCACAGACACGGAGCAGGTATAATGTTCACTTCCACAGACAAATGCACTCTCTTTCATTGTCTTTGAAATCTTGTCTCTCTTGATTTAGCTTTCGTTTTCTTGCTTTCCTCTCAACTCTACTTTAGGAAATGACGCTACAAACACCCTGAAGGATAGAGACCTACCCTGAGCCTCCGCTCGCGGGACGTAGAGAACAGGGAACGTGGAGAACATGCTGAAACCGAAACTGTCCACTCCACCCAGCTCCAGCTGTCCTGTGGAACTGTGGCCTAGCTGGCACATTGTGATTTTTTTTTTTAAGTGATGAAAAAATCCAGTTTCTAATATGACATTTCTCCATTTTTATAAAAAGTGTTATGAAAATAACAACTGGAATATAAAGCAACAAACTCCAAAACCATGTTAACACTGCATAGACAAAATAAAACACATCTGCAGCCCTCCAAGAGCCCGTGGATGAAAGGTCTGGGGCTTCAGATTAAGGAGGTGAATTAACTTAGTTAAGTGCAGTGTGCATGTACTTGGCAGGGCAGTGGGGCTGGGATTGAAGGGGGTGCGGAGACGGTGAACAGAACTCAATAACCAAGTTCACTGAGTACCCTCTCCACAACACTACCGTAAAGGTAGGAGGAGCAGAGGCAAGAACAAATATGGAAAAGCTGGTAGCACTGAGAAAACACATAAAGTCAGAAAACCTAGCTGGATATGGGTCCAAACAGGGCCTTAGATGCAGGATATAAGGGAGCAACTCAAAGGTCAAAGAACGTCTTGAAGTAAAAGACATGAGCAGAAAATTGGCCGGGCGTGGTGGCTCATGCCTGTAATCCCAGCACTTTGGGAGGCCAAGGCAGGCGAATCACGAGGTCGGGAGTTCAAGACCCGCCTAGCCAACATGGTGAAACCCCGTCTCTAATAAAAATACAAAAGATTACCCTGGCGTGGTGGCAGGCGCCTGTAATCCCAGCTACTTGGGAGGCTGAGGCAGGAGAATTGCTTGAACCCAGCAGGCAGAGGTTGCAGTGAGCTGAGATAGCACCACTGCACTCCAGACTGGCCAACACAGTGAGACCCCATCTCAAAAAAAAAAGATATGGACAGAAAATTAAATTAAATTAAGAAATACAACTAGTATGCAAATGTGTGGAATGTTTAACCTCATACGTTATCAGAAATGTCAATTGAATGAGTAAAATACTACATACACATAAACTAGTAAATAGAGCATCAGGCTCACATGCAGCATTCGTGAGGATGCGGTGGAACTGAGGCTGTCCTCCATGCCTCTGTGGTGAAGATGAAACAGCAGAGGCTTTCTGAAATACACTCCACACACAGCAGGCCAGTGCTTGCCTGGGGCTGGTTGAGGGCATGGGGAAGGGGAATGTTTTGGGGGTCGTGGAAATGTTCTAAAACTGTATTGGGATGATGGTTTTACAGTTCCATAAATTAACTCCCAGGTCATTAAACTGTACACTTACAATTGCTGGACTTTAAAATATTTAAATAATACCTCGGTCAAGCTGTTTTTTAAAACTAGGACGTGGCCCCAGGCCATCTGATTCCAGAGGCTGCCATCACACAACTACTGCCCACCTGTGCCATCACAACAGGAGAATAATGGCATCTTTGGAAAAGCCCAGCCACCCCGATGTCAGCAGCTTCCTGGTTGGTTTCCTAGGTAAAATGCACAAGGACTGGATGATCTTATTCAACTACCAACGTGACCCCATCCACCCTCCTCTTCAAGCCAGTACTCCAAGTTTGGGATGAAAATGCAACAACAACTCGGTCTAGAAGAATTGTTTCAAACTAAAGTTCCCAAATCACTACAGAGTTCCTGAAAACAAGAATGGCCATCCTCAAGTCATTTTCAGTATCCCCCAAAAGTCAAGTTTTCAGAAGACTTTTGTATCCCAAAGCTATAAGGATTAAGACTGTCATCAACTCTCCGTGCTTTCGACTAGAATTAACCCCAGTCGGCTGGTTAGTAACATCGGCTGTCTCATGTCAACCAGAAATTCTAATTGGGAATCACACAGTTTTGACAAATACAAAATATAGATTGTGCACAAGTACGATTTCAAGTTTTGAGAGTTTTTCAAAGCATCGGACTGAGGGAGCACTAACCAGGGGGTGCTGGGGTTGAAGGAGTGGGAAACCCCTGGAAGGAGAGTGCTAAGGGATTGGCTCCTATTTTTGGATCTCACAGAACGGGTGCTCAGTAAATGGTAGTTGTCATTAACAGTGTTGCTATTGCAGATGTGATCACCTTTAACAAAACCTGGGGGATCAGTCATTTCTATGACTGTGAGCGGCTAGCAGTGGCAGAAAGGGTGTGTAGTCTCAGCCCATCAATAAGAAGAGCGCTTCTGCCAGCTGATCAAGAACACCCTGGGAGTCTAGAAGACGGGGTAAATGCTTGCTTCTTGCTCCCATCCAGCTACCTTTCAGGGCCTGGCTGGCCTCCGTTCAGCTCGCCATTGCTAGCTGTCCCTATCCTACGAAGTCCCCATTCGTAAACAACCTCCACACAAACCCAGCTCTATCTTGCTAATATGCAGGCTCTCTCATGCCAGGGGTGAGCATGCGGATGGACAAAGAAGAAGAGAGCAGGGAAACACACCCTGTCAAATAAACTCGCATGAACGTTCTAAGTTTAGTTTACTTAGGAAGAGAGAACTTCACCTTTATTTACATTTTATGTCAAGAGAAATTAATTGAAGAAAAACAAGAACATTGTGAGGCTCGCCCTTTGATTATATGGTCTATTCATTCATTCAACAAGGATTTTTCCGTAGCCACGTATACCGGGCCTTGTTCTACTCAACTTAGAGCTTTTAGAGCCCGCTTTATGGGCATAAATTCCTCTTTAGGAATCACAGTGTCGGCCGGGCGCAGTGGCTCAAGCCTGTAATCCCAGCACTTTGGGAGGCCGAGACGGGCGGATCACGAGGTCAGGAGATCGAGACCATCCTGGCTAACACGGTGAAACCCCGTCTCTACTACAAAATACAAAAAACTAGCCGGGCGAAGTGGCGGGTGCCTGTAGTTCCAGCTACTCGGGAGGCTGAGGCAGGAGAATGGTGTAAACCCGCGAGGCAGAGCTTGCAGTGAGCTGAGATCCGGCCACTGCACTCCAGCCTGGGCGACAGAGCGAGACTCCGTCTCAAAAAAAAAAAAAATGGGCCAAGAAAAGCACTGGATTGGATGGTGCGTGGGGAAGTGCCAAATGTAGAGCTTCCATTGTCTTCTCTCATAGAATCAACACACATCATTACCTTTCCAGGAACAGTGTGTGACAGCACGCATAGAGTATTGCCAACCCGGGAAACTCAATCAAGACTCAGTGTTCAGAGTTTTTACTGGGGCTTCATTACGTAAACATCACTGATTGCCCACATGGCTGATCTCTGTGTCCAGACTCTGCAGGTATCACCAAAAGCCTTCATCCTAAACCACACTCTTGGTCTTTCTGGTGTGGCCAGTCCCCATCTGAAATCACATTGTTAGACTATCTAATGTGACCCAAGGTCCCCAGGCAAACAAAGACTCCTATTTGCCATGATATTCCAAGAAACTTAGGGGCAAAGACTAGACATCTTTTTGGGGAAGATTAAATTCTTTACTGCACAGGCTGTGTCTTCCCTGGACAACTTCTCTGAGCCACTCCTCTGGGTGCTGGGCAGGGTGGTGGCCTCTGGTCTTGTCAGCTCATCTCTCCCCAGCATGGAACAGCCTTCCAAGTCAGCTGGGGCAAGGGTAATTGGGACCCTAGTATTTGTGGCCTGCTGTACTTGAGGTAGAGTCTGCATCTTATGGATAGGGGCTTGGTAGAGAGGGCCCTAGCCTCTCAGCTGCACTCACCAGGAATTGAGCATCTCTGGCTGGGCATGGTGGTTCACACCTGTAATCACAGCACTTTGGGAGGCCAAGGCGGGAGGATCACTTGAGGGCAGCCTAGGCAACATAGAAAGATCCCATCTCTACTAAAAAGACAAAAATTAGCCAGGCATAGTGATGTGTCCCTGTGTTCTCAGCTGCTCAGGAGGCTGAGGAGGGCAGATCACTTGAGCCTGGGAGGCAGTGGTTGCAGTGAGCTGAGATCATGCCACTGCACTCCTGCCTGAGCAACAGAGCCAGACCCTGACTTTAAAAAAAGATTTTTAAAAATAAAGATACAGGCATGTGTATGTTCATTGCAGCACTTTTCACAATAGCGAAGACATGGAATCAACCCAAATGCCCATCTATGATAGACTGGATAAAGAAAACATGGTACATACACACCACAGAATACTATGCAGCCATCAAAAGGAATGAGCTCATGTCCATTGCAGGGACATGGATGGAGCTAGAAGCCGTTATCCTCAGCAAACTAACGCAGGAACAGAAAACCAAACACTGCATGTTTTCACTTGTAAGTGGGAGCTGAACAATGAGAATACATGGACACAGGGAGAGGAGCAACACACACTGGGGCCTGTTCGGGGGGTGGGGGGAGTGAGAGCATCAGGATAAATAGCTAATGCAGGTGGGGTTTAACACCTAAGTGATAGGTTGATCTGTGCAGCAAACCACCACGACACATATTTACCTATATAACAAACCTGCATGTCCTGCACGTGTATCCCAGAACTTAAAATTGCATTAAATTAAATTAAATTTTTAAAACATGGCATCTTCAACTTAGATGGGATGAGAAATTCTGGTGGTCTGCTCCTCCCAGTTGGATCCAGTAACCCTTGATTAGGAACTGAAAAGAGAATGACCCCTTCTTGGCTATGGCCACCTGAGGCAGAGCTTCCACCAAGCCATGCTGGGAGAAGGAAAAGAGAGGGGTGGGGTCCAGTCTCAAATGCCACAGCCTCTTACTGTTCTTACCAAGTGTTAGTAGATTTACCTGAATCAATGTTTCCTCATTTGCCCTTATAATGCCTGGAGACTTTAATTACTTGTCTTTTTGTAGTTTTTGCCAGCTTTGCTTGTTTCACAGAAGAATGAGTCCACAGGACTCCTCATGCTGCGATCTGACCTTTTCATAGACTTTTTTTTTAAAGACAATGTCTTACTCTGTCACACAGGCTGAAATGCAGTGGTGCAGTCATGGCTCACTGCAATCATGCCTCACTGCAACCTCAACCTCCCAAAGTCAAGCTGTCCTCCCACCTCAGCCTCCTAAGTAGCTGGGACTACAGGCATGTGCCACCATGCCTGGCTAATGTTTGTACTTTATGGTAGAGATGGAGGTCTCACTGTGTTGCCCAGGCTGGTCTCAAACTCCCGGGCTCAAGCAATCCGCCTGCCTTGGCCTTCCAAAACGCTAGGATTATAGATATGAGCCACTGTGCCGGCCTTCACAGACTTTTTTTTTTTTTTTTTTTTGAGATGGAGTCTCACTCTGTTGCCCAGGCTGGAGTGCAATGGCACAATCTCAGCTCACTGCAAGCTCTGCCTCCCAGGTTCACGCCATTCTCCTGCCTCAGCCTCCCAAGTAGCTGGGACTACAGGTGCTCGCCACCATGCCTGGCTAATTTTCGTATTTTAGTAGAGACGGGGTTTCACCATGTTCTCCAGAATGGTCTCAATCTCCTGATCTTGTGATTCACCCACCTCGGCCTCCCAAAGTGCTGGGATTACAGGTGTGAGCCACTGCACCTGGCTAGATCCTTATTTTTCTTTTATGCCCTGGACCACAATGACAGTCTAGTCATGGCCTCCTTCTTTGAATAATATTTTTAAATGCACAAAATTAAATAGATAGAATTATAAAGGAAACCAATTATACACTAAACCAAAACCAGATATACACTATTTTAATGTGATGTACTAAAATATGCCTTTTATGAACATATTAAATAACAAGAACTAATGGAGAGTCTAACAACTAGTAAATGACAAATAGGGTATAAATGGTTTTTCTGTGAAACCCATAATGTAATATGAAAATATCTTTAATTCTATTGGTAACAAAGTCACAGGTACAGCTACTACTACTGTGGTTTCTCCTACATTCGAATGGAAAGAAATGCTAAATGTTGATTAGAGGTTAGGGAAAATCCAGATTTATTCTTTCCCCAGCTGTGTGCGCCAGCTCACTAAATCTTGTCCATGAACTCCAGGTTAAGCTCCCCTACTACTTAAAGGATGGTCCAGGCCGGGCGCAGTGGCTCACACCTGTAATCTCAGCACTGTGGGAGGCTGAGGTGGGTGGATCATTTGAGGTCAGGAGTTCAAGACCAGCCTGGCCAACATGGTGAAACCCCATCTCTGCTAAAATACAAAATTAGCCAGGCATGGTGGCACATGCCTGTAATCCCAGCTACTCAGGAGGCTGAGGCAAGAGAATCCCTTGAACCCGGGAGGCAGAGGTTGCAGTGAGCCGAGATCGCGCCATTGCACTCCAGGCTGGGCGACAGAGCAAGACTCTATCTCAAAAAAAAAAAAAATGGATGATCTGGACCAACAGCCTGGGGTGGCTAATGCTTCTCAAATCCTCTGGGATAAATGCAGGTTCTGATTCAGTGAATGTACCCTAAGAGTCTGCATTGCTAAGAGGCCCCAAGTTAGCAATGCTGTTTCTGGTGCAGGCACCACAAATGGCAGACAAAAGCCTCAAGGCTTCTCCTGGTGACGACTTTAACCTGGAGTGGAGGTCAGAGCTGGAATGCACACGGCACACGGATGGTGTTTCCTGATCCTTGAAGTCTCTAGCAGTGGCTTGGAGTTCTCCAGCTTCACCCTCAAGGGGCATGCGTTCCTTTTCCATAAGTATGTGATGACAGAGAGGAACATGGGTGGAGATTCTGAGCAGCTAGGTGCCCTGCTTCCCGAAAGCTCCCACGGAGCACAGCAGCTGCTGGTCAGGTAAGCCGCAGACCCGTGGCAAGTCCCAATACACAAAATGCATGCACAACTACACACGACCATTCACAGAAAATAGAGACGACTCACAAGTGCAAGTCACCAAGCCCTAAAAGTGCAAGGAAAAAAGCAACTAAAGATTTTTTTTTTTTGAGATGGAGTGTCGCTCTGTCACCCAGGCTGGAGTACAGTGGTACAATCTCAGCTCACTGCAACCTCTGCCTCTCAGGTTGAAGCCATTCTCCTGCCTCAGCCTCCAGAGTAGCTGGGATTACAGGTGCCCACCATCACGCCCAGCAAATTTTTGTATTTTTAGTAGAGATGGGGTTTCAGCGTGTTGGCCAGGTTGGTCTTGAACTCCTGACCTCAGGTGTCTGCCTGCCTTGGCTTCCCAAAGTGCTGGGATTACAGGCATGAGCCACCGTGCCTGGCCTAAAGACTTTGAAATTAGTAACAAATGTACCTTCCCTATTTTCCTGAGTGCACAAAAACATATATTTAACTCTTCTCTAAACTAGGTCCTATTATGTAATCAACCTCAGCTGTGAAAAAACTCCAATGCTTGAGATACACTTAATATAAAAAGTATTAAAACAGCAGGAAATAGTCCAAGTTAACAAATGGTGTAACTGTTATTTGTAGTACCATGGCAAGAAGTGTGCAAAATATCAAGGTAATTAAACTAATTTTTGTGTCCCATCCACTAGTGGTTTTTACAATGTTTTACCAGGAAAAATTAAATCTGGAGATCTGGGTCACTGGGCCGACATTTCTTTCTTCAGCCTCGATGGGGTTTGCAGAGCCTTTCCATTACCACTTCTCCACCTCCAGCACCCCCAACAGCCTGACTGGAGCTTTCTTCAACCTCCCTCTTCCCTTAAACCCAAGTTCTTTAGCTGTACAGCAAACATTTCAACTTTCAACCTAGTTACTAGGGCTGCTGGGCTGCTCTTAGGGTGCCCTCTGCTGGCCACACATGGAAGCAGGTGTAAAAGTCTTAAACATCTTCAGGAATTCCAAGAATAAAAATTAAAGATAAAAAAATAATTGGAAGAAAGAAAGAATTAGTTTGTGTTTGTTTTACTTAGCATCTTTGGTCTCTGGGATTCAAAAAGAATGTTGATGCAACAGGAGGTAGTTAAGAAAAGTCTGGATGGCTAGGTGCAGTGGCTCAAGCCTGTAATCCCAGCACTTTGGGAGGCCGAGGCGGGTGGATCACCTGAGGCCAGGAGTTCGAGACCAATCTGGCCAACTGGTGAAACCCAGTCGCTACTAAAAATACAAAAAAAAAAAAAAAAAAAGCCCAGCTTGCTGGCGTACACCTATGATCCCAGCTACTTGGGAGACTGAGACACGAGAATCACTTGAATCTGGGAGTTCAAGATTGCAGTGAGCCGAGATCATGCCACTGCACTCCAGCCTGGGAGACAGAGCAAGACCTTGTCTCAAAAAAAAAAGTTTGGGAGCTCCTAGGTTACACTCCAGAAGCCTTTTAATTATTTTATCTTACTAATTTATTTGTGCTTGTAGACACAGAATTTTGCCATGTTGCCATGCCCAGCCCTCCAGAAGCCTCTTAAAAGCACATTGAAGGCTGCGCACAGTGGCTCACGCCTGTAATCCCCACACTTTAGGAGGCCAAGGTGGGAGGATCACTTGAGCTTGGGAGTTCGAGACCAGCCTGGGCAATAGGGCACAACTCCGTCTCTACAAAAACTATTTAAAATTTGGCAGGCTAATTTTTTGGTAGTGGTCCCAGCTCCTCAGGAGGCTGAGGTGGGAGGATCGCTTGAGCCTGGAAGGTGGAGATTGCAGTGAGCCGAGATCATGCCACTGCACTACAGCCTGGGAGACACAGTGAGACCCTGTCTCAAAAATAATAATAAAATAAATTTAAAAGCATATTGAAACAGTAAAGAACTCCTACAACTCAGCAACAATAAAACAAACAACTTGATTAAGAAATGGGCAATGGACTTGAATAGACATTTATTTAAGAAGATAAACAAATGGCCAACAAGTACATGAAAAAATGCTCGACACCACTAATCGATTAATTAAGGAAACACAAATCAAAACCAAAACAGCCAGGCAGGTGAGCCTAGAGTCCCAGCTACTCCAGAGGCTGAGGTAGGAGGATAACTTGTGCCCAAGAGCTGCAGACCACCCTAGGCAACATAGTGAGACCCCATCTCTAAAACAAAATAAAATAAAAATAAATTTTTTGAACATCCATTATGATGGCTACTAGTAAAAATGAAACAGAAAATAACAAATGTTATTGAGGTTGTAGAGAAATTGGAACCCTTGATGGCAGGAATGTAAAATGGTGCAGCCACTATGGAAAACAGCATAGCAATTCCTCAAAAAATTAAAAATAGAATGACCACAGAATCCAGCTATTCCACTTCTAGGCATATATCTAAAAAAACTGAAAGCAGAGTCTTGAAGACATATGTGTACACCCATATTAATAGCAGCATTATGCATAATAGCCAAATGGTGGAAGCAAGCCAAGTGTCCATCAGCAGATGACTGGATAACAGATGCAGCAAACCCACACCACACATTCGGACGTAAGGAAGGACACTCTGCATGCTACAACATGGACGAACGTTGGCGATATGATGCTAAGTGAATACACCTGTCACAAAAACACCAATACGATATGATCCTACTTACATAAGGGATCTTGAATAGTCAAACTCACAAAGACAGCAGAATGGGGGTTGCCAGGGGCCGGGGGGATGGGGATATGGGGAGTTCTTGTTTCATGGGTACAGAGTTTCAGTTTTGCAAGATGAAAAAGCTCTGGAGGTAGGTCGTACAATCAGTATGCTTACTCCTGCTGGACTGTATACACTTAAAAATGGTTAGAACGGTAAATTCTGTCGTGTACTTTACCACAATTAAAAAAAAATTTTTTTTGAGACAAGGTCTCACCTTGTCACTGAGGCTGGAGTGCAGTGGCGTGATCACAGCTCACTGCAGCCTCAACCTCCCAGGCTCAAGCAATCCTCCCACCTCAGCCTCCCCCGTAGCTGTGATCAGAGGTGCGCACCACCATGCCTGGCTAATTTTTTTTTGAAGAGATGGTGTTTCACCATGTTGCCTGGGCTGGTCTCAAACTCCCGGGCCCAAGCAATTTTCCCACCTCAGCCTCCCAAAGTGCTGGGATTACAGGTGTGAGCCACCGCACCCAGCCACATAAAAATCCACACAATGATTCCTTCCTGTGCTGGCCTCCTCCAGATCTGACTCAGCTTCTCGAAACTCAGAAAGTTGCCGCTCGCAAGAATTTAGAGATCTAGTTGAATTTTACAGATCAAAATACTACAGGCCACCACAGGCAAAGTGACTTGGGAAAGGCCTCCCGAGTTTAATAGTAGAGACAAGATTAGTTAGTCTGGCTCCTGACTCCCAGACTGGGGCTCTCCCCTGCACTCCCAATTCCAGGTGGGAGACCCATTTCCACACAGGGCGGGAAAAGTCACCCTATCCATTCGGGCCTCCTTCCCATACACCGGGGTGGGAGGTAGGTGAGCACGTGAGGAAATGCACCTTTGGTAAAAGCTCCTGAACCAACCTGGAGGGAGATGAGAAGAAACAAACAGGTCAGAGCTTAAATGCTAACAGGACTACCCGGGCACAGTGGCTCACGCCTGTGATCCCAACACTTTAGGAGGCCAAGGTGGGCAGATCACCTGAGGTCAGGAGTTCAACACTAGCCTGGCCAACATGACGGCCAAACCTCGTCTCTACTAAAAATACAAAAATTAGCAGGACGTGGTGGCAGATGCCTGTAATCGCAGCTACTCCAGAGGCTGAAGCAAGAGAATCACCTGAACCCAGGTGGCAAGGCTGCAGTGAGTCGAGACTGCGCCACTGCACTCCAGCCTGGGGGATAGAATGAGACTCTGTCTCAAAAAAACAAAAAACAAAAAACAAACAAACAAAAAAACAGGATAAAGCCTGAGTATTTTTTTTCCCCATTGAGTTACTTTGTAGCTTTCCCCAACCTGGAGTCATAAAGGAGTTTGGAATTGTCCCTTCAAGGTGACACATTCTGCTACATTGTGAATGGCGGACACTGTCTTCTGCCTCCAATAATACCACGTGATGAGGCATACATAGAAATGATTTTTTATTTACTTTGATGATTAGGAAAAGATACCAACATAGCTTTCATCAAAGCTAACAAATTACTGGCAGTTAACTAATTTTATTAGAATAAAGACATGTCTGTTTAAACTGAAAACAACCGGCCCTTTGCTTTGGCTGGGACCTTGAGAATCACGGCCAAGGTGCTGATCAGAAAACAGTCACAATTACATCAACCTCCTGCCCGCACATGGCACAGAGATGTCACGAAGGCCCCGCAGGTCCCTCGAAGAGCAGCTGGGGCTCCACCTACCGAGTCCCAGTGGCTTATTTTGAAAAGATTTGCTTTCCACCGATAAGGCGTGGCCCAAGTACATTTCTCGGGACTGCCATTGGCTCATCGTGCATGCATATGAGGTAGTTCTCTTTGCATTTTGCAGATGCTCTCACTTGCCCAGGGGGTGGGTGTCACGAATCTGAAACCTCTGGCTTCACATTCCCACTGGGAATACCCCCAGCCCCCAGTCACAAATCAGTCTCCAATCCTGCCACAGACTCTAGCTCTTCAAATCCAAACGAATGTTTTCTTCATCCACAGGTTTCGGTTTTAACTGGCTGCTCAGTGTTAAAAAGGAGTATCTCAAGCCCCCTGCCATGCTGAAAGGAGAAAAAAAAAAGTGAAAATAAATGACTGGGAATTTCCCAGGGGCTCCAGCAGCAGTTGCTGGCGTTTTTATCAACACAGCCTGCTTCATGCAGAGGGAATTATTCCAATATCTGTGTTTCTCCTCAAGTTTGTGGACTGCTTGATGAGAATGTCCCCTCTTATTTACAAGCCTTTGGAGGCAGAAAAAGAGTCATCAAATCTAATGCAGAACCTCAGAGAGAAAATAAGCACTTGGTTTTTACTGAATAAACTACATACCCTTAGCCTTAAATAGTATCCCACTGCTGAGACCCCAAATGCCTTTCTAAGCTGGGTTAGTCCACACCCCCTGCTTGCCGAGCCTGGTGGTCACAAAGGTTAACACCCTCCACTTCACAGAAGGAGGGCAGAGAACGCCGGGGCCTTCTGTGAGGAAGACAGGTGAGTTAAATTCTGATCCCAGCCCCGCAAACTGTCATCACACATGTCCCCATGGATCTGCATGAGGACGAACCCAGGGATGAAGTAAAATTATCTTAGAAATTAGAATGTCAAAACGCCTCCTGGCTTAACATGAAAGACTTCTCTAGGCTCTTTTGCTTATTACATATTAATCGAACTGTTTAAGGTTCTTGTTTTCCCAAAGCGAGTCCATTAAAAATTCCCACTCACCAAATATTTAATCCTACAAAGTTTAACAAAGAGAAAATGTAGTCTCCACCGATTAACATCCCAATGTAGGCAACGGATACATTCTGCAGAAAAAGAGAGAGGATTTGTCATTTTAATAGTAAAATGTTTAGGGGAAAATATAAATAGTAAAACCTGAAACTAGACATTTTAGTTACTTTGCAAAGAGACTTCTACATAGGGATATTCACAGGGGGCTGAAAAAAATAAAAACTGTTACAGGCCAGGAATGATGGCTCATGCCTGTAATCCCGATACTCTGGGAGGCCAAAGTCAAAGGATCACTTGAGCCCAGGAGTTGAAGACCAGCTGAGGCAACATAGTGAGATCCCATGTCTATAAAAACTTTTTGAAAGTAGCCAGACATGGTGGCACATGCCTGTAATCCCACAGGGACTGAAGTGGGAGGACTGCTTGAGCCCAGGAGGTCAAGGCTGCAGTGAGCTACATGCCACTGTACTCCAGCCTGGGCAACAGAGCAAGACCCTGCCTCAGAAAAATAAATAAGCCATTACATATGGGGTTTACTAAATGAATGCAGTAAATTATGGTCTGATGACAACAGAAAATTGCATTATTCTCTCCCCTGTTCCAGTTGGCATGCAGGCGAAGAGTGGGGCTATCATCAGTTTGCCAGATCCTAACTCTTTACTATCACTGGGTAGTGAGGTTTTCCGGGGCTTTTTTTTCCTTCTTCTTCTTCTTTTTTTTTTTTTAGACAGAGTTTCGCGCTGTTGCCCAGGCTGGAGTGCAGTGACACAATCTCAGCTCACTGCAACCTTTGCCTCCCAGGTTCAAGAGATTCTCCAGTCCAGCCTCCCAAGTAGCTGGGACTACAGGGCGCCCACCACCACACCTGGCTCATTTTTGTAGTTTTAGTAGAGATGGGGTTTTGCCATATTGGCCAGGCTGGTCTCTGATTCCTGACCTCAGGTGATCTGCCTGCCTCGGCCTCTTGAAGTGCTGGGATTACAGGCGTGAGCCACTGTGCCTGGCCTGTTTTTCTTTTTTCTTTTTTTTTCAACCCTGTGCACTGCAGATTGTGCAGTGTGACACTACACTGCAATCTGTGGGCACACCAGGGCCAAGCAGTGAGTTAATTATCTTGATTGTAAACTTGAGCAGAGTGGAGACAGTCAAAACATTCCAGGCCATGCTCTGCCCAGCGCATTCTAGGAGACCTCTGGGCAGCCAAGGGACAGGTGAATTCTTGAAGCAGGCAGTGTTTTCAAACACTCTAGGACTTCGTGTGAATAGAAAAACAAAGCAATAATGGAATCCAGAACACCTCTCCCTCTACGCATTCCCGTGCGTGTGTGTGTATTCAGATGCATCCACACATCCAAACACCCACACAGCAACCCACAAGCTCACCGGCCTCACCACACCGCACGCACCTCCACAAGGGCTCCACTTCTCAGTGGGCAGGTTCTCCCAGAAAACCAAATTATGGATCACAAGGTGTCTTACCAATCATTGATACCTGGGTTTTGTTTTGTTTTTTTTTTTAGCTTTTCGCTTCATTTTCCCAGACCCACCCCTCCAAGCCACCCCCAACTTAAAAGTTATAATTTGTCTCTCCTTTATAAATTAGCAATCTGTCCCTCTATTCTATGCAGTAGATTAGAAGAATTAAGATGGGGCTGGGCTCAGTGGCTCATGCCTGTAATCCCAGCACTTTGGGAGGCTGAGGTGGGTGGATCATGAGGTCAGGAGTTCAAGACCAGCCTGGCCAACATGGTGAAACCCAGTCTCTACCAAAATATAAAAAATTAGCCAGC